>NC_136267.1:66913812-67098812 GCF_964187855.1 Myxine glutinosa
CATTACACCAAATAAGAGAGCAATGCTATATTACAAGTTTAATGTAAGGACTCCGTCAGTTAAACTGCACAAGGAACGCCGAACACACCATCGTTTCTGGAAGTCCCCACAGTTATCAAAAGACAATTCCAGGTTCAGCCGAGATGATACCAATGACCTAAGAAAGACTACAGCGTCATCCACTGGAACAACACTGTTCCGGATTTTCCTTTTCCTGGACACATATATAGCAAGTTTTGCCTCAGAAATTAAAAGGTTGGCTAAAAAACATTCATGCCTACATCTGGGTTTAATACTAAAACCAAATATAAAAAACACAGTGTGTAAAAACCAACCCCAACCCTTGAATGACATGCGATAAAACAGTAAAAAGTGGTGTCAATCTTGGGCATCCAACAAAGGCATGAAAAAGAGTTTCCTGGGCATCACAAAAAGGGCACTTTTCAAGGACATGTGGACACATTCGGTGTATCAAAACGTTTGAGGGTAAAATGTGATGTGCCAATCGCCATTGCAAGTCTCCGGAGCTTTTGGCAATGGGTACCTTGTACATAACAAGCCAGTTTATCGAAGTAGAATGAGTAGTCTGGAGCATTCTCCTCCAGTGCGCTTGTGGTTCTGCAGGTCTATCAGAAACAAGGGTTTTGACACACATGCCATAAACAGAGGATTTTTCCATCAACTTAAAGGAGGTGAAACCTTGAAAAAGAAGCAAAAGCTCTGGAAAGGGGTGTTGGGATGAGAGAGGGCCAGCTTCCACCTGTTGGTTACCACGTCCTAGACACTCATTCCGTCAGGCGGGCAAGCAATAAGCCCGTATTTGCGAGTCAATGACTCATACCTGCTATTGTGCAAACGAACGTTCGCAATAGCTATAAATAAATGAAACTAACGAAACGGTTTCGAATTAAAATAAAAGAGAACCTGTCGCGAGAAAAACCTGCAGGCGAAGGTAAAAGGAAAGTAAAAAATAATGAAAAGCCGATTGCCGACTATGGGAAAACACGGCAAGCAGAGCACAGGCCCGAAGAACACAAGGTTATTTCGGCCTCGCACACAAACTCACCGTGCGCGCTCTCTCTCTCTCTCCTGTCTCAACAAAAAAAGGAAACATGGGGAAAACTTCACAAACACGAACAAGGACACAGAGGGAGTGAAATGGGGATAGGAAAGATGCCAACACAGCACAGTACTCACACCTCAGCGCACAGAGCTGCCATGACGCCACGCCCGACACAAGCGGCCGAGAGGGAGGGAGAGAGGGAGAGAGGGAGAGAGGGAGAGAGGGAGAGAGGGAGAGAGAGAGAGAGAGACTTTTGTATCTTTTAATTTTAAAAATAGAAAAGAAAACCCCCCAAATAGGGGTTACATTCTCATTTCAAGGAGAAAAACAGGCAAAAAAAATATTAATACAGTAAAATTATGCACAAAACATTTCACAAAACAATAAACGTTTCTCCAGGATTTTACAAATGACTTCTTTCACACACCATTTGGCCTCAAACTGTGGCAGCCTTCCTGTTATGGAAAAAAAAGCAAAGTCTAACTTTACATGGCTCGTCACAAGATTTTAAAACAAGAACAAGGCATTTTCCTCATTAGCTCCAAGATCATCAACTTTTCTTTTTCTTGATTTATACACTGCCATTTTTGCCTGTGCAAGCAGGAAATTACCTTAGACATCATTCAAATTCTTGTGTGAGATGTCTAAGCCATAAATGAAAACACAAGTGTTGAAAACCAAACCAATCCTGCCAAAACAATTCTCAAGAAAAATAAATAAAGGAGCCAACCAGTGACATTCAACATAAATATGAAAGAGGTTTTCAGGCCTTTTACAAAAAGGACTTTCATCTGCCAGGAGACTTGAGAAGCGGTGCAGCAAGTGGTTAGAAGGGAGGATCCAGTGTGCAAGTCACCATTGGAGGTCGCCATGTCGTGGCGGCACAGGAGGATGATAGAATCCTTTCCAATTAGGAAAATATGGGGGGGGGGAACAAGGTAAGAAGTCTCTCCATCGAACCCTCCACAGTGTCATTTGCCCTTGTAAAAGAAAACTTACTCAACCCAAATAGAGGTCTTTTTGTTTAGGAAACCCGTTGAATCCTATGCTAAAGGGGGTACAAGGAGGAGAGTTGGCAAGAGAAAACTTGCAAATAAGTTCAGGAAAGGTAGCAGGAGAAGCACCTTGTTCGTTGTCTGCTTGGACTTGCTCCCAGTTAGGTGCAAGCTGTGCATAGGTATGAAGCACACAGCGTAACATTTGTGCCACAACTCTGGAGGATCGCACGCCAACCAGGCTTGCCAGTGCATCAGCTCCAATCCAACTGCCATTTGGGCTTAAAAGATCGGCGACAGATTTTATGTTCTTCGTGACAAAGCATTGAACGAGATACCTATCAGCAGGCATATCATGGAAAATTGAATTGTAAAACAAAGGCTCCATCAAGAACATTTGCTTTGTGTACGAATGCGTAGCTCTTGTTGTCGTTAGAGCTCGCCATGCGTTTAGTACACTCTGATAAAACCTTGAGAGGGGAGACATATCAAGATGCGAGAGATCCATCAAGAATATAGCGTGGTCATAGCCTAGTCTCCCCGCCTGCTGCAAAAGGCGACGAGCGATGTCGACCCATGGTGGAGAGGGGTGCATGTACAGCATGCGTAGAGCAACCGAAAGTCTAAAGGCCATTAACCAGCTCTTTATGTCAACCAGGCCTTGGCCTCCATCGGTCAGTGGCAAGCTGAGGACCTCGGGTCGCAACCAGTGCTTTCCAACCCAGAAGAAAGACACAAAGCACTTCTGGAGCTGTTGAAGCAACACTACCAGAGGGTGCAGCACAAAGAACCTGTGCCATAGGGTAGAGGCCACCAAACTGTTGATCAGCAAGACCCTTCCACGATAAGACAGTTGTGTTATCAGATTTCTCCATTTTTGCAGTTTTCCTTCAACAAAATCCAACAGACCAGCCCAATTCTTTGCCACTGTGGCGTCATTACCCAAGAACACTCCAAGGTATTTCACGCCATCAGTGGCCCATGCAAAAGGAGCAGGAAGTCTTGGTGCCAAGTGACATGACGGACCAAACCAAAAGGCGCTCGTTTTGTCCCAATTCACTTTGGCTAAAGAAGCCTTTTCAAACACGGATAGACAATAACAGACAACGTTAATGTCATTGAGGTTCTGCACAAAGACACACACATCATCGGCATATGCCAGCACCTTAATGGGCCGTTCAAGATGAGAAAACCCAACCCCGGTTAGTCTAGCACGCAAATAACCCAGTAAGGGTTTGATGGAGAGAGCATAGAGCAAGCCAGAGAGGGGGAAACCTTGTCGAATTCCCCTGTTGACAGGCAAGGGTGTAACAAGTTCATTGTTTATCTTAAGCACACTAGAAATATTGTTGTACAACATCTTAATGTAAGAAATGAAGGTCGGACCAAGTCCAAACCGTTCAAGCACTTTGAAGAGGTACCGATGATCGACGTGGTCAAAGGCCTTCTCCTGATCAAGGAGAAGAAGTCCCAAATCTGTGGGGTTTTCTTTGCACAGTTCAATCATGTCTCTTACGAGGGAGATGTTGTCATAGATGGAGCGTTTGGGTACACAATAGCATTGGTCTTCTTTCAACAATGAGGAGAGATGAGGAGTAAGTCGCGATGCCAGGGCTTTCGAGAATAACTTATAGTCTGTGCATAGCAAAGAGATTGGGCGCCAGTTTTGAATATAGAGGAAGTCTCCTTTCTTTGGAATGAGGGTGAGAATAGCCCGTCGGCAACTCTGAGGGAGCTCTCCAAGCTGGCAGCTTGCGTTCAAGGTGTTGAGGAGTTCGGGACCCAGTAGATGCCAGAATTTCTTATAAAATTCAGTTGTAAGTCTGGCCAATCCAGGCGCTTTCCCAACAGCAAGGCTGTGCAGAGCGGCGCCAAGTTCGTCCAAGGTAATGGGCCCCTCCAGGTGGGAACGTCCACCCTCACACAACACTGGCAGGCCTATGGAGATAGAGGCGACACTGACAGGATTTATTTGCTCCATCGAGTATATTTTAGAGAAATATTCCTTTGTGAAAAGTTTGATAACTGATTGGTTGAAGGTGATGGATGAGTCTGCCAAACGCAGTTGAGAGAGATGTTTTTTCGGAAGGCGTTTCTCTAAAGAAAAAAAATACTTAGTTGGTATATCTGTCTCGTTAGGGTGCTCCACCCTCATCCAAACTAAGGCACCACGTGCATTCCTCTTAGTTATTTCTTTCAATAAAGACTGTTTTTCGGTTAAGGCTCTTTGCACATTATTATTTTGTCCTGTGACCCTCTGAAGATGTAAAATCTCTGATTGCAATAATTTCCTCGCTTCATAATCAGCACTTTTTGAGAAGCTCTGGTATTGTTGGCAGAAACCTTTGATTTGGGTTTTTACTAAATCCCACCACACCAGTGGGTTAACAGGACAGCTTAACTTCCGTTCCAAGAGATCTGTCCAGAAAGATTCAAAAGCCTGAATAAAATTGAAGTCTTCTATTAAACTATTGTTGAATTTCCAGTGAGAACTCCCTGGACACGGTTTAGAGAGTTGAACGAATGCTCAAGCTAGGGAGTGATTGAAAAACTGGAAGGCACGATGTCAGATTTGCAAACTCCATGTAACTGGTGAGAATTTACATAAATGCGATCAAGCCTCGCAAGTGAGATGTGGTTGATTGTCTGGTTGATTTGTTTGTGAAATAAACGTTAGCTCTTTCACGAGCCTCGATTCAGTATACAAAAAAAATAAAAAAATAAAAATAATTTGCGCCACAATTAGCGGCATGTCCAAACCCGCTGGCACCGTGGGCTCGGCTCTCGCCGCCACGTGCGAGTCGCCGCCATTTTCTTCGCCAGCTACCGCACCCTCTTCGGCTTCCTCCACTACCAACTGTCCCTCCTGGTCCTGAGTCATCAATTCTTCCCCTTCTACCCCCACCGGCATTCGACCGCCTTGGCCAGCCATGGTACGAATACAATTTGGCTTTTAACAACTAAATTTCGTTCGCTCGTAATTTCGAGTGCGTGACGTGCACTCCAGGTCCAATCCCACTCCTGACTGCCAAATTGTTGCAGTTTTGCGAAGCCCGTTCCCTTACCAAGGGGAGATTAAGCCCCTTGTTCTCCTTGGGTCTTCGAACCGCGAGACTGAGTCGCCACTTCCTGTCAGATGTGGGAAAGGGTCTCGGGACAATTTTCGCACGTACCTAAGTACCCACGCCGCCGCGGAAGCGGGGATCGAGTCTCGCACGAACCACGCGTAATTGAGTACACCCGAGCGGATGGCGTACCATGTGGTCCGTGCTGTTACATTGCTATTGGAACCCGATCAGAGCGATATAATTCGTACCACGCTAAGTCAATGATGGAAGGGACGAAACTGTCGAATCAAAGGAAGAACAGGTTTAATTATTATTTACACAATGTACACTGGTAGAAGAAGAAGAAGAAGAGACACAGGGCAGTCTTAAGCAGTCTTAACTTATTTTCCCAGACAATGGGCCCACTCACACACACAGGGAGATGAAGGAAGAAATGTTCATGCGCCGAACGCGCTGGCTTTAGTCATCCAGGAACAGCTCACCTGGCGTGGCCCTCTGGCGGTCACAGCAAGTATCCCGGCGAAGGCAGGCAGGCAGGCGGGAGATTCCTCGCGGCGCGTGTATTGGCAAAGGCAGGCAGGCGGGAAAATACGCACGTCCGTGGCCCGGCACGGCTGTCTTTCACAGCGCGATTAATACAACTGCGCACTTTCACTCTCGTAACTGACACAGCGCAACTCGTCTGCACCCCTCGTGGATCTGACTCCAGCTCAACTGAGAACTCAACTTAGGCGGGGATCTGCCTCCAGCTCAACTCACATCTGAGCGCTCCGAACTCATAACTCGCTGGCTTGCCATGCGCACATCTCATAACTGAGGTGGGGGCTCTGGGCACAGGGTTATATTGCCCCCGCCCTAGCCCGCATCGAATGTTCCAAACCCCGCCTTTTGCCGCAGTGGTAAGTCACTCCCCTCGAGCCCTGATTGGCGGCTCGTGCTTACCGGTCACTCCCACTCCTCCTGCCCCGCCTTCCTTCGGCCTTGATCGACTTGTTCAGGCCGGCCTTGTGGTATTTCGCGCCAAAACCCAAAGCATCGAGGCATCGTAAAGGACCTAACTCTCCTTGTCCTACTCAATGCAAAACTAAACACAGGAAAGTTCTACGCTTACATTTACTATGAAATAACTGAGCTTTAAACGAGGCTACATGTTGTAGTGTAACTAAACTATGAGGGGAAATTAACCTTTATTATAAGAACACAAAACCGCAACAATATTTTTTGTAAATATTTGAAATGCATGGTTGTTTAAGGGCATGTTAAGGAGAATAGGCAGGTAGATTCGGCTCATTTCCCACAGCCCTCCTGATATATTTCATAGGCTAATTAAGTGTGAGATAGTAAGTGCTAAGACTGGAATGGTAGTGCCTGCAGTGAACCTAGCAGGGGCTACGGTTCCAGGGGGGGCGGAGGTTGTGTTATGGATTTTGGGTAGGGCATATATAGATTCAGGTAGATTTGCATAGGTAGGTGCTTTGACTGTCATGATAGGGAATCTCACCTGTAATTTCTGTTTCGGCGGTTTGTTCGGATTAAGGGTATCTTTGTGGTTATACGAGTGTTCGGGAATGTTAAAGGACTCAGGAGGCTCCGATATGACCAAACAGCTTTTACAAAAGCAAAGCTTTATTAGCTAATAATTCACTTGTTTCAAATAATAACAATGACTACAATAACTCAACGAATTTGGCTAATTCAAGTCGTTGGTTCTTCTTCTTTGGTCGGTCTTCTGCGCTGTCCTCGTTCCGTACTCGTTCGTTCCGTTGGGCAGAGATTCTGATGACAAGTGTGTTGACTCAAAGTATGTTCTCGTTTATATGGGCACCGCCGCGCTAATCCTCTCTCTGCTAAATGCTCCGAGGTCATCCACGCTCGCCCCCCTGCTGGGGAGTTCCTTCACCCTCTTTGCATCCCGATGTCCAAAACAATAGTACGGGCTTGGGAATATGTGTTAGCCTGGGGTCGTGATAAGGTGAACAAAAGAACTCCCAGGTTCCATGTTCTGAGATACATTCCTGACTTTCTTACGAACCACCTGGACTACCTGCTCCGTTACTAGTCCCAACCAATGAGTTACACTTCCACACGAGGATGGCTTTGTGATAAGTAGTTGTAGGGATTATGCTAATTCCCCGGTGTGTCGTTCCCTCTGTGATCATCCATTTGTCCCATATGGCAACGCCCATAGACGTAGATTAGAAATCCATTCCCATTAGCGCACACATTCATTAATCCCCCTCCACCACAATAACAATGGAACTGACAGGAAGAACAGTCAGGAAGCAGCTGCGCATTGCGCACCATGGCGATGGAACATTGCTCAGGCAGGCAATAGCCATGCCCAGAAGGACTCGTGATTGACTGGGGGGGGGGGGGGGCAAGCAAGAAGCAGGCCGCCGATTGGCGGAGTAGGAAGAGACGAGCTGATTGGCGAACAAACGAATGCCATGAGAGAGAAGTTACGCGGCCATTGGTGGAGGGTTGAGCCTGTAATGTTGGCCGAGAGGGATTGGAAGAGAGAGAGAGAGAGATGACGTCAGGAACGATTGACAAAAAGTGACGTAGACTGACATTTTCTCTCTCTCATCCCTGCTCGTGGAGATAGACGTTGGTGCCTGGACCTCGCTCGTTCTTGCCCTCACAATTCCTCTGTCCCGACCTCTTGCCCTCATACCTTCATTCACCTCGACTCTCTCCTTTGCGACCCGAATGTTGAGTGCATCGCAGCTTCATGCCGAATCCGGGAAGAGATTGCCCGGGTTGTGGAGGCAGGTTGCACGCCCGCTCACTCGCTTGGCGCGAGATGTTTTATCGAGGCCTGGTGAACGGTGGTGCATCGAGGTCTTTATTCCCGCCAACCAGAGCCGCGGTCAGATGACTGCGCTCGGAGCCTGATCATCCCGGACGATCCCTGACACTGCCAGACAGAGCTAAGCCGCACCACAGAACACAACGGTTTATTTGATTAATTCTTCCCCTGTGCTTGTATTTGAAGTGAGGTGTGTGGGATCCCAAATTAGGATCATATATTATTTACCGTCGCGTTCTTATTCTCGGGGTCCGGCAATAAAGCCGTATTTATTTTTGTACATAAATTCCGTTTCGTGTGATTTATAAATTTGCAGGGTGAAGCCTGTGTGCGGCAGCCGTCCAGGTGAGTCAGTATTCTTCATTCCGTCTCGCGTATCATTCGCCATCAATTGGATAACGCCTCAAAGTAAGCTCGATTAGCCATCCGTGGATGCTCTGTCTTAATACAGCCATCCACAGTACAATATATTCAGGCAACATTCACTTCCTGTAAGCCTAATCCACACCACATGGAATTGTTGAAGTCTGCATGGACTTCTGAGTTTATTGAAATGTCCCTCTCCAATTGAGTAAGTGAGTTATCACTTGCATCCTGTTCGAACCTGTTCTTACTCTTCTCATTGCAGGAAAGCAAGGGAACTGGGTGTTGCTTTATAATACAAATTGTGATGCACAGCAGTATTATAATATTTTGAATATGGAATGCTAATAAAGTGAAAAAACATATACTTAGTGATAACTCCTTGAGTAATCTGCATTATGAATTATAGATACTAGCAATGGTACCCGCCCTAAGGGCGGGGCTTCAATTGTGAAGCCCAAATGAAAAGGTAAAATATCAGAAATTGAAGGCTTTTTTTATTTTAAACGATTCATATAAACATCCGTTAAATCATATCACATGCAAATCATCAAAATCGAAACAGTATCTTACTATAATTCACCAAATGCCCCACATTCCACACATCCACACAATCACGTGTATGGATGTTACGTGTGTGTGCCGTGCACGTGCCGTGTGTGTGGATGCTACATACGGGTGGGAGGCCAGAAGCAAACAGGCAATGCAGATACCGCGAATGCTAAAGCATGAAACCAATAAATTCCACATTCCTGTAGCACCTTCAGTCGCACATCAGACATGGATGGACAGCAAGTTCGTGAAGGGCTTCCATGAAAAACGTACCCATTCGCAAACAAACGGGTATGTTCACGTATAGAAACATCGATCGTGGGACCGTGGCAAATCTGCATATGGCGATCCGCGAAGTTCACGTTCAGAAAGTATAAACCATCACGGCATGTCGTCATTCACTTGAACTCAATATCTATTTTTTAATTCCAAACAACATAACTCCAATTAATCACAAAATAAACTTTTAACAACATTGTTAATGTTTCCTTCATTGTAAAAACTCCCAAATCAACAGTTAAAAGGATTTGGAGCCGATAGGTGTTACGGCCTTGGCAAGATCGATGGAGACAGCGATCTGTTAGCGTATTGACCGCCCAAATAGCTATGTGGAATTCTCTCATGTAGAGATTAAATGTCTTTGAACTTTTCCCGAGGTCATTATTTACTTTTAATGATGTTTATATAGGAATGATGTTTAATGATGTTTATATTGGTTTTGGGTCGTCCTTTCCGCATATCTCGTCGGATTGTAAGTTGGATACACGGCCGTGACGTGATGGCGGCTAGGGGGATGGAATTCTCTCAAGCAGGGATTCAACGCCCACAATGGTACCCGCCGCCCTGCGGGCGGGGCTTCAATTGTGAGGCCCAAATGAAAAGGTAAAATATCAGAAATTGAAGGCTTTTTTTATTTTAAACGATTCATATAAACATCCGTTAAATCATATCACATGCAAATTATCAAAATCTAAACAGTATCTTACTATAATTCACCAAATGCCCCCCCATTCCACACATCCACACAATCACGTGTATGGATGTTACGTGTGTGTGCCATGCACGTGCCGTGTGTGTAGATGTTACGTAAGGGTGGGAGGCCAGAAGCAAACAGGCAATGCAGATACCGCGAATGCTAAAGCATGAAACCAATAAATTCCACATTCCTGTAGCACCTTCAGTCGCACGTCAGACATGGATGGACAGCAAGTTCGTGAAGGGCTTCCATGAAAAACGTACCCATTCCCAAACAAACGGGTACGTTCACGTATAGAAACATCGATCGTGGGACCGTGGCGAATCTGCATATGGCGATCCGCGAAGTTCACGTTCAGAAACTATAAACCATCACGGCATGTTGTCATTCACTTGAACTCAATATCTATTTTTTAATTCCAAAAAACATAACTCCAATTAATCACAAAATAAACTTTTAACAACATTGTTAATGTTTCCTTCATTGTAAAAACTACCAAATCAACAGTTAAAAGGATTTGGAGCCGATAGGTGTTACGGCCTTGGCAAGATCGATGGAGACATCGATCTGTTAGCGTATACACCGCCCAAATAGCTATGTGGATTTCTCTCATGTAGAGATTAAATGTCTTTGAACTTTTCCCGAGGTCATTATTTACTTTTAATGATGTTTACATACGGATGATGTTTAATGATGTTTATATTGGTTTTGGGTGGTCCTTTCCGCATATCTTGTGGGATTGTAAGTTGGATAGACGGCCGTGACGTGATGGCGGCTAGGGGGATGGAATTCTCTCAAGCAGGGATTCAACGCCCACAACGGTACCCGCTGCCCTGTGGGCGGGGCTTCAATTGTGAGGCCCCAATGGAAAGGTAACATATCAGAAATTGGAGGCTGTTTTTATTTTAAACGATTCATATAAACATCCGTTAAATCATATCACATGCAAATCATCAAAATCTAAACAGTATCTTCCTATAATTCACCAAATGTCCCACAGTGATCGATACACTATGATCGTGATGATCGTGATCGTGAATCGTGATCGATAATCGTGTTCACAATCGCTATGTCGTATATACTCCTGATACGTGTTTCCTTCACTTGAAATGGGTTAGAATTCTCCCAAGCAGGGATTCAACCCGTGTCCTTATAAAAGGTCTTTGTCTGAGGTCACCGAGTCCGATCAAGTCTGTGCAGCGATCGGTGCAGCCATTTGAGCGGCACCCGGGAAAACAACATCGTCACAATGGAAACATCGTCACAATGAACATTATGCAAACGCAAATGTTATGCGGGAGTCCAAACCTGAGAATTCTGGAGACTAAAGCTGAAATTGGGAAAACTAAATAGCCTATTTTACTCCTGGAGATCCCAGGATTATCCACCCAAAATATCTTTGCGATCGGTTCAGCAGTTTTTACGGTACCTTCGAACAGACAGACAGACAGACAGACGGATGGGCGGACATTTGGTGAATTATAGTAAGATTGTGTGAGGCTGTAGTTTGAAATACTAAGGAATTTTCAAAATGTATATTGCAAATAAAGGTCAGAATACATTAGTGATAAATCTTTGAGTAATCTGCGCTATAAATTATAGAAATTATGTGCTGTGCTTCGATATACTTAAAGGAATAAAGCTTACATTGATAATCTGTGCAAAGATGAAATACAGTATTTCTTTAAAACCATGAAAACGGTTTTTCCAGACAGAGTGGAATGTCAGGACTCTTTTTTTCCTAAAATGCCTATCTTTATAGCTTATGTTTAAATGTAAACCAGATGCTTTTCCGTGCCTGCTTGTCTCGAATCCCTGACCCCTTGTTCGAACTCTCATCATTCAGTCGAATGCCCCAAAGCACAGAATAATTGATTTTGCCCCCCCCCCCACCCCCAAACACGATATAAGACGAGATGCAAACTGAATTGGGGAAAAGACCTACTGGATATGTTGTATGGAGTCCTGTTTGAGTATGCCGGCATAGTTCAGTTAAACTGTGTTGTAATCCTTATTATATTCAAGTGAGTCTTCTCCATTGAATTAAATCTTTGACATTGTTGTTGAGGTGTGGACATTCTATTTAGTGTACACCCAACCAAGGCAGAATGAAGTACTTGAACGAGTGAATTGCGTCATTTAGTGATTAAGGGGTCAGTTTAGGGAGATTGGCTATAATTTAAAAATTTTTCCACATAGAACCATGGTTGACCCCTTAAAATGCAGCATTTTCCACTGGAAAGTTTTAAAAATAGGATTGGGGTGGGGGAGGGGGAGAAGGTTGGTCTTTGTGAAATACTTCTAAAATGGCCCCAAACTTGAAAAAATGACCCAAGTGAAAGTAAAACAAGTTATTGTGGTAACGAAAACCTATCACGGACGGACGGATGGACATGGACAGACAACCGGATGGACAACCTGAAAACATAATGCCTCCGGCGACTTCGTCGTCAGAGGCATAAAAACCACTTATTTTGGGATCAGAAATGTAAAAAGGTTAGGAGCAGACCCCCAAAGGTGATCTTATCACAATTATCTTTACATTTGTACTTGAAGACATGTCTAGGCATCATTTCAGTGAAATGTAGATACTGTGGGTCCATTTTTCACATTACTGGAGCAGAAAACGTGATTTTTCATAGTTTCGCTTGATGTGTGCCAAAAATGACACCATATTTGGCAATAGCACGGTAACGTCATGGAGTCAAACACCAGCCGTTTTGTTTATAGTGGCCCAAGGTATGCTTTATCATAACAACACACACCAGATAAATCAGTCTTTGTTGTAAATAAACTCCCGAAGCTGGGGTTTTAATAACCTACAGTCACGTGAAAAAGTAAGTACATCCCATGTAAAGTTTTGTCTTTTTCAACATATTTCAACATACAGCTATTTGATCTTCATTTCAACAATATTGATAGATAAAGGTGATATAATATAACAAATATCATGAAACATTTACATTTTGTAGTCCATTGTATAATTTAAATAAACATAAATGCAAATTTCGCATGTGGAAAAAGTAAGTACACCCCGATATTTAGCACTACTTCAAATACCTAAAATTAGAATCAGGTGCACCAGCTCAGGTGCAAATGATTAGAACATTGTCAGAGAGGATCTTGGAGAAACCTGTCTTATTTAAACCTCAGACATTTAGTTTGGTTTGCTCTTTGTTGTTGAAGTGTGTGGCGTCACCATGCATAGATCAAAAGAGCTCTCTGAGGCCTTCAGAAAGAAGGTTATAGATGCCTACGAGTCTGGGAAGGGATTTAAAAAGATCTCCAAACAATTTGAAATCAATCATTCGACTGTCCAGAAGATCATCTACAAGTGGAGAAGATTCCAAACAACTGCAAACTTGTTCAGGCCAGGCCGTCCCAGCAAGTTCAGCCCGAGAGCAGACCGCAAGATGCTGAAAGAAGTCTCAAAGAACCCCAGAATGTCATCACGGGACCTACAGGTAGCTCTTGCTACTGTTGATGTCAAAGTGCACGAGTCTACCATTAGAAAGAGGCTGCACAAATTTGATCTGCATGGGAGGTGTGCCAGGAGGAAACCTTTGCTGTCCAGAAAGAACATCAGGGCAAGACTAAAGTTTGCCAATGAACACCTCGGCAAAGACCAGCACTTCTGAAACAATGTGCTCTGGACAGATGAGTCAAAGGTAGAGCTATTTGGCCACAGTACCAGAAGACATGTTTGGCAAAAACCAAAGACAGCATTTGACCACAAGAACCTGATATGAACTGTAAAGCATGGTGGTGGAAATATTATGGTTTGGGGCAGCTTTGCTGCATCAGGGCCTGGGCAGCTCACCATCATAGAATCCACTATGAAATCTTCATTGTACCAGAGGGTGCTTGAGGATAATGTGAGGCCATCTGTTGGAAAGTTGAAGCTCAACCGAGGGTGGACCTTGCAACATGACAATGACCCTAAACATACCAGTAAATCCACCAAGGAATGGCTGAAAAGAAAGAAATGGAGGGTTCTCGCATGGCCAAGTCAAAGCCCGGATCTAAATGCCATCGAGATGTTGTGGGGGGATTTGAAACGAGCTGTGCATGCAAGAAACCCCTCAAACATCGCACAGCTGAAAGAATTCTGCATGGAGGAGTGGGCAAATATTTCTCCCAGTCGATGTCAGAGACTGGTAAACAGTTATAAGAAATGCCGACTTGAGGTTGTTTCTGCCAAAGGGGGCAATACTACCTATTAGAGCCAAGGGTGTACTTACTTTTTCCACATGCGAAATTTGCATTTATGTTTATTTAAATTATTCAATGGATTACAAAATGTAAATGTTTCATGGCATTTGTTATATTATATCACCTTTATCTTTCAATATTGTTGAAATGAAGATCAAATAGCTGTATGTTGAAATATGTTGAAAAAGTCAAAACTTTACATGGGGTGTACTTACTTTTTCACGTGTCTGTACATTCACCTTTGGTGGTGGAAGTAATAAAGGGCTCTGAAATCATAGCCTCACTTAAATACTTACGGTCTCAATACTTTCCCTAAAACTAATTTATAATGTAGTAGTTAGTACACTTAAAAAGATTTGCAGCCACAATATGCCTGTTTACCACTTCTGTATTTATTTTGCAAACAATTTCAGGAACAACGGCATTTCAACTTGAAATTAAGTTGCATGAAATCCGAACCACAACTTACACAAAATGTATTCCCTGTTTCCTCACCGGAATATTTTTGAAACCACAATATCAAAATGTTTTCTATCCTCCTCAGTTTATCACTGCACATTATTACACAGCAACACTCGTCTTTCCTCACCTTGTATTCCATCACAGTAACACGCTGAAGGCTGCGAATGTTTAATTGTCATTCCACTGTTAGAGATTCATGAGCAGTGAATAATCATATAATTTTTTCCTGACATGCCTTCAAGGTCTTATGCCTACCTGGGGCCAAAGGCTTGAGGGTGTTCGGTGAATGCTGGAACACAGGATTCCTTTACCGAGTGAACCGAAGACAATGTGACTGTTACGTTTTCATAATCTTCAATGTTATCTGAGGCTGTTTAGCGCTTGGTTCTTCTATTATGGATTCTTGATGCCTTTTGTTAAAGTACGAATAATTTTACTCGTAGGAAATGTGGTGTATTTGAAGAGCTGTGTAAAATATTATGTGCACGGGAGGATGAGGTGTAGAGATTGGATTTGAAAAGGGGAACGGAAGTTGGAAAGTATGGAAGAGGAGAATGGAAAGAAAGTGGAGAAAGATGATGTGTAAGAGGTGAGGACGGAGGTGGAATGTATAATAATAATAATAATAATAATAATATGAAGGATGATAATAATAATAATAATATGATGATGATGATGATGATCATGATTATAATGATGATGATGGTGATGAAACGAAATGAGTGAGAGCACAGCAGGGAGACAGAGTGCACCCCACCATAGAATAATTTGAGATGTTTGTTTGTTTGTTTGACTTCTATGCACATATGAATTGCTGGAGGTAATGAGTTGAAAACTGATGGTTGTAATCAGGGTGTGCCAAGGAAGGTTTTAAGGGGTAAAAAGAATAAATAAAATGAATAGTCTCAGAGGGGGACAAATATGCAAATTCTCGATGTAAATGTGAATCATATAAGACGCTCCTGGTGCGAGGGGATATAAGACGTCACAATAAAATTCACAAATTCTCGGCATCAAAACCAGACATTGTACAAGTGGGGGAATTATCACACTATGATGTCATACTGTTTTCATACTGTCATACTTCATCTTTCTATTCTCTGTGTAATAATCTGGATAAGTATGCTGCCTCGTGTTCTGACCTTCATTCCTTCATCTTTCTATTCTCTGTGTAATAGACTGGATAAGTCTGCTGCCTCATATTCTGACCTCCATTCCTTCATCTTTCTATTCTCTGTGTGATAGACTGGATAAGTCTGCTGCCTCGTGTTCTGACCTCCATTCCTTCATCTTTCTATTCTCTCTGTAATAAACTGGATAAGTCTGCTGCCTCGTATTCCGACCTTCTTTCCTTCATCTTTCTGTTCTCTGTGTAATAGACTGGATAAGTCTGCTGCCTCGTATTCCGACCTCCATTCCTTCATCTTTCTATTCTCTCTGTAATAAACTGGATAAGTCTGCTGCCTCGTATTCCGACCTTCATTCCTTCATCTTTCTATTCTCTGTGTAATAAACTGGATAAGTTTGCTGCCTCGTATTCTGACCTCCAATCCTTCATCTTTCTGTTCTCTGTGTAATAGACTGGATAAGTCTGCTGCCTCGTGTTCTGACCTCCATTCCTTCATCTTTCTATTCTCTCTGTAATAAACTGGATAAGTCTGCTGCCTCGTATTCCGACCTTCATTCCTTCATCTTTCTATTATCTGTATAATAACCTTGATAAGTATGCTGCCTCGTATTTCCGACCTTCATTCCTTCATCTTTCTATTATCTGTGTAATACACTGGATGAGTCTGCTGCCTCATATTTCCGACCTTCATTCCTTCATCTTTATATGCTCTGTGGAATAAACTGGATGAGTCTGCTGCCTCGTGTTCTGACCTCCATTCCTTCATCTTTCTATTATCTGTGTAATAGCCTGGATGAGTCTGTCACCTCGTGTTCTGACCTCCATTCCTTCATCTTTCTATTCTCTCTGTAATAAACTGGATAAGTCTGCTGCCTCGTGTTCTGACCTTCATTTCTTCATCTTTCTATTCTCTGTGTGATAAACTGGTTAAGTCTGCTGCCTCGTGTTCTGACCTTCATTCCTTCATCTTTCTATTATCTGTGTAATACACTGGATGAGTCTGCTGCCTCGTATTCTGACCTTTATTCCTTCATCTTTCTATTCTCTATGTAATAAACTACATAATTTTGCTGCCTGACATTCCGACTTTCATTCCTTCATCTTTCTATTCTCTGTGTAATAAGAAGGATAAGTCTGCTGCCTCGTGTTCTGACCTTCATTCCTTCATCTTTCTATTCTCTGTGTAAGAGACTGGATGAGTCTGCTGCCTGACATTCTGACCTTCATTCCTTCATCTTTCTATTCTCTGTGTAATATAAAGGACAAGTCTGTTGCCACGTATTCTGACCTCCATTCCTTCATCTTTCTTTCCATTCTCTGTGTAATAAACAAGACAAGTCTGCTGCCTCATGTTCTGACCTTCATTCCTTCATCTATCTATTCCCTGTGTAATAAACTGTAGATGTCTGCTGTCTCATGTTCTGACCTTCATTTCTTCATCTTTCTATTCTCTGTGTAATAGACTGGATAAGTCTGCTGCCTCGTATTCCGACCTCCATTCCTTCATCTTTCTATTCTCTCTGTAATAAACTGGATAAGTCTGCTGCCTCGTAATCCGACCTTCATTCCTTCATCTTTCTATTATCTGTGTAATACACTGGATGAGTCTGCTGCCTCGTGTTCTGACCTTCATTCCTTCATCTTTCTATTCTCTCTGTAATAAACTGGATAAGTCTGCTGCCTCGTAATCCGACCTTCATTCCTTCATCTATCTATTCCCTGTGTAATAAACAAGACAAGTCTGCTGCCTCATGTTCTGACCTTCATTCCTTCATCTATCTATTCCCTGTGTAATAAACTGTAGATGTCTGCTGTCTCATGTTCTGACCTTCATTTCTTCATCTTTCTATTCTCTGTGTAATAGACTGGATAAGTCTGCTGCCTCGTATTCCGACCTTCATTCCTTCATCTTTATATGCTCTGTGGAATAAACTGGATGAGTCTGTCACCTCGTGTTCTGACCTCCATTCCTTCATCTTTCTATTCTCTCTGTAATAAACTGGATAAGTCTGCTGCCTCGTGTTCTGACCTTCATTTCTTCATCTTTCTATTCTCTGTGTGATAAACTGGTTAAGTCTGCTGCCTCGTGTTCTGACCTTCATTCCTTCATCTTTCTATTATCTGTGTAATACACTGGATGAGTCTTCTGCCTCGTATTCTGACCTTTATTCCTTCATCTTTCTATTCTCTATGTAATAAACTGCATAATTTTGCTGCCTGACATTCCGACTTTCATTCCTTCATCTTTCTATTCTCTGTGTAATAAGAAGGATAAGTCTTCTGCCTCGTGTTCTGACCTTCATTCCTTCATCTTTCTATTCTCTGTGTAAGAGACTGGATGAGTCTGCTGCCTGACATTCTGACCTTCATTCCTTCATCTTTCTATTCTCTGTGTAATATAAAGGACAAGTCTGTTGCCTCGTATTCTGACCTCCATTCCTTCATCTTTCTTTCCATTCTCTGTGTAATAAACCAGACAAGTCTGCTGCCTCATGTTCTGACCTTCATTCCTTCATCTATCTATTCCCTGTGTAATAAACTGTAGATGTCTGCTGTCTCATGTTCTGACCTTCATTTCTTCATCTTTCTATTCTCTATGTGATAAACTGGTTAAGTCTGCTGCCTCGTGTTCTGACCTTCATTCCTTCATCTTTCTATTCTCTGTGTAATACACTGGATGCGTCTGCTGCCTCATATTCTGACCTTTATTCCTTCATCTTTCTATTATTTGTGTAATAGCCTGGATAAGTCTGCTGCCTCGTGTTCTGACCTCCATTCCTTCATCTTTCTATTCTCTGTGTAATAAACTGGATAAGTATGCTGCCTCGTATTCTGACCTTCATTCCTTCATCTTTCTATTATCTATGTAATAGACTGGATAAGTCTGCTGCCTCGTATTCTGACCTTCATTCCTTCATCTTTCTATTATCTGTGTAATCAACTGGATAAGTCTACTGCCTCGTATTCTGACCTTCATCTTTCTATTCCTTCTGTAATAGACTGGATGGGTCTGCTGCTTTGTGCTCTGACCTCCATTTCTTCATCTTTCTATTCTCTGTGTAATAAATTGGACAAGTCTTCCATCTCATATTCTGACTTTCATTCCTTCATCTCTCTGTTCTCTGTGTGATAGACTGGATAAGTCTGCTGCCTTGTGTTCTGACCTCCATTCCTTCATCTTTCTATTCCCTGTGTTATAAACCAGATAAGTCTGCTGCCTCGTGTTCTGACCTCCATTCCTTCATCTTTCTATTCCCTGTGTTATAAACCGGATAAGTCTGCTGCCTCGTGTTCTGACCTCCATTCCTTCATCTTTCAATTCTTTGTGTAATAAACTGGATAAGTCTGCTGCCCCATGTTCTGATCTTCATTCCTTCATCTTTCTGTTCTCTGTGTGATCGACTGGATAAGTCTGCTGCCTCATGTTCTGATCTTCATTCCTTCATCTTTCTGTTCTCTGTGTGATAGACTGGATAGGTCTGCTGCCTTGTGTTCTGACCTTCATTCCTTCATCTTTCTATGCTCTGTGCAATAAACTGGATAAGTCTGCTGCCTCGTGTTCTGACCTCCATTCCTTCATCTTTCAATTCTTTGTGTAATAAACTGGATAAGTCTGCTGCCCCATGTTCTGATCTTCATTCCTTCATCTTTCTGTTCTCTGTGTGATCGACTGGATAGGTCTGCTGAGTCGTGTTCTGACCTCCATTCCTTCATCTTTCTATTCCCTGTGTTATAAACCGGATAAGTCTGCTGCCTCATGTTCTGTCCTCCATTCCTTCATCTTTCTATTATTTGTGTAATAGACTGGATAAGTCTACTGCCTCGTGTTCTGACCTTCATTCCTTCATCTTTCTATTCCTTCTGCAATAGACTGGATGGGTCTGCTCCTTTGTGCTCTGACCTCCATTTCTTCATCTTTCTATTCTCTGTGTAATAAATTGGACAAGTCTTCCATCTCATATTCTGACTTTCATTCCTTCATCTTTCTGTTCTCTGTGTGATAGACTGGATAATTCTGCTGCCTTGTGTTCTGACCTTCATTCCTTCATCTTTCTATTCTCTGTGCAATAAACTGGATAAGTCTGCTGCCTCATATTCTGACATTCATTCCTTCATCTTTCTGTTCCCTGTGTGATAGACTGGATAATTCTGCTGCCTTGTGTTCTGACATTCATTCCTTCATTTATCTATTCTCTGTGTAATAGACTGGATAAGTCTGCTGCCTCGTGTTCTGACCTCCATTCCTTCATCTTTCTATTCTTTGTGTAATAAACTGGATAAGTCTGCTGCCTCATGTTCTGATCTTCATGTCTTCATCTTTCTATTGTTTGTGTGATAGACTGGATAAGTCTGCTGCCTCGTGTTCTGTCCTCCATTCCTTCATCTTTATATGCTCTGTGTGATAAACTGGATAAGTCTGCTGCCTCGTGTTCTGTCCTTCATTCCTTCATCTTTCTATTATCTGTGTAACAGACTGGATAAGTCTGCTGCCTCGTGTTCTGACCTCCATTCCTTCATCTTTCTATTCTCTGTGTGATAAACTGCATACGTCTGCTGCCTCGTGTTCTGACCTCCATTCCTTCATCTTTCTATTCTCGGTGAGATAAACTGGACAAGTCTGCTGCCTCGTGTTCTGTCCTCCATACCTTCATCTTTCTATTCCCTGTGTGATAAACTGGATAAGTCTGCTGCCCCGTGTTCTGACCTCCATTCCTTCATCTTTCTATTCCCTGTGTTATAAACCGGATAAGTCTGCTGCCTCGTGTTCTGACCTCCATTCCTTCATCTTTCTATTCGCTGTGTTATAAACCAGATAAGTCTGCTGCCTCGTGTTCTGACCTTCATTCCTTCATCTTTCTGTTCTCTGTGAAATAAACTGGATAAGTCTGCAGCCTCGTGTTCTGACCTCCATTCCTTCATCTTTCTATTCTCTGTGTAATAAACCGGATAAGTCTGCTGCCTCGTGTTCTGACCTCCATTCCTTCATCTTTCTATTCGCTGTGTTATAAACCAGATAAGTCTGCTGCCTCGTGTTCTGACCTTCATTCCTTCATCTTTCTATTCTCTGTGTGATAAACTGGATAAGTCTGCTGCCTCGTGTTCTGTCCTTCATTCCTTCATCTTTACATTCTCTGTGTGATAAACTGGATAAGTCTGCTGCCTCGTGTTCTGACCTCCATTCCTTCATCTTTCTATTCTCTGTGTGATAAACTGGATAAGTCTGCTGCCTTGTGTTCTGACCTCCATTCCTTCATCTTTCTATTCCCTGTGTAATAAACTGGAGGAGTCTGCTGCCTCATGTTCTGACCTTCATTCCTTCATCTTTCTATTCTCTGTGTGATAAACTGGATAGGTCTGCTGCCTGGTGTTTTGTCCTTCATTCCTTCATCTTTCTATTCCCTGTCTTATAAACCGGATAAGTCTGCTGCCTCGTGTTCTGACCTTCATTCCTTCATCTTTCTATGCCCTGTCTTATAAACCGGATAAGTCTGCTGCCTCGTGTTCTGACCTTCATTCCTTCATCTTTCTATTCCCTGTCTTATAAACCGGATAAGTCTGCTGCCTCGTGTTCTGACCTCCATTCCTTCATCTTTCTATTTTCTGTGTGATAAACTGGATAAGTCTGCTGCCTCGTGTTCTGACCTCCATTCCTTCATCTTTATATGCTCTGTGTGATAAACTGGATAAGTCTGCTGCCTCGTGTTCTGACCTCCATTCCTTCATCTTTCTATTCTCTGTGTGATAAACTGGATAAGTCTGCTGCCTCGTGTTCTGACCTCCATTCCTTCATCTTTCTATTCTCTGTGTGATAAACTGGATAAGTCTGCTGCCTCGTGTTCTGTCCTCCATTCCTTCATCTTTCTATTCTCTGTCTGATAAACTGGATAAGTCTGCTGCCTCGTGTTCTGACCTCCATTCCTTCATCTTTCTATTCTCTGTGTGATAAACTGGATAAGTCTGCTGCCTCGTGTTCTGACCTCCATTCCTTCATCTTTCTATTCTCTGTGTGATAAACTGGATAAGTCTGCTGCCTCATATTCTGACCTCCATTACTTCACCTTTATATGCTCTCTGTAATAAACTGGATAAGTCTGCTGCCTCGTGTTCTGACCTCCATTCCTTCATCTTTCTATTCTCTGTGTGATAAACTGGATAAGTCTGCTGCCTCGTGTTCTGACCTCCATTCCTTCATCTTTCTATTCTCTGTGTGATAAACTGGATAAGTCTGCTGCCTCGTGTTCTGTCCTCCATTCCTTCATCTTTCTATTCTCTGTGTGATAAACTGGATAAGTCTGCTGCCTCGTGTTCTGACCTCCATTCCTTCATCTTTCTATTCTCTGTGTGATAAACTGGATAAGTCTGCTGCCTCGTGTTCTGACCTCCATTCCTTCATCTTTCTATTCTCTGTGTGATAAACTGGATAAGTCTGCTGCCTCATATTCTGACCTCCATTACTTCACCTTTATATGCTCTCTGTAATAAACTGGATAAGTCTGCTGCCTCGTGTTCTGACCTCCATTACTTCACCTTTATATGCTCTCTGTAATAAACTGGTTAGTCTGCTGCCTCGTGTTCTGACCTCCATTCCTCAATCTTTATATTCTCTTTGTGATAAACTGGATAAGTCTACTGCCTCATACGCAGATCTCCATTCCTTCATCTTTCTCTTCTCTTTGTAATTCACAGGGGGAGTGGGTAGTGGGTGAAGGGAGTCGATAGGGGATGAGGGGGATTGGGTGAGGGGTGAAGTGAGTGGATAGGGGGAGTGGGTAGGGGATGAAGGGGAGAGGGTAACGAGTGAAGGGGGAGTGGGTAGGGTGTGAGGAGGAGTGGGTAAGGTGTAAGGTGTGAGGAGAGTGGGTCGGCATGAAGGAGGAGTGGGTAGGTGGTGAGGGGAGTCGGTAAGGGATGAGGCGGAGTGGGTAGGGGATGAGGAGGAGTGGGTAAGGGATGAGGGGGAGTGGGTAGGGTGTGAGGGGGAGTGGTTAGGGTGTGAGGGGGAGTGTGTAGGGTGTGAGGGGAAGTGGGTATGGTGTGAGGGGCAGTGGGTAGGGTGTGAGGGGGAGTGGGTAGGGTGTGAGGAGGAGTGGGTAGGGGGTGAAGGGGGAGTGGGTAGGGCGTGAAGGGGGAGTGGGTAGGGGGTGAAGGGGAAGTGGTTAGGGGGTGAAGGGGGAGTGGGTAGGGGGTGAAGGGGGAATGGGTAGGGGGTGAAGGGGGAGTGGGTGGGGGAGTGGGTAGAGGGAGTGGTTAGGGGGGGGGAGTGGGTAGGGGGTGAAGGGGGAATGGGTAGGGGGTGAAGGGGGAGTGGGTGGGGGAGTGGGTAGAGGGAGTGGTTAGGGGGGGAGTGGGTAGGGGGGGAGTGGGTAGGGGGGAGTGGGTAGGGAGGAGTGGGTAGGGGGGTGGGTATGGGGGGAGTGGGTAAGGGATGAGGGGGAGTGGGTAAGGGATGAGGGGGAGTGGGTAAGGGATGAGGGGGAGTGGGTAAGGGATGAGGGGGAGTGGGTCGAGAGTGAGGGGAGTGGGTGGGTGGTGGGATCCTCACATTTCCATTTTTTTGTGCAAGTTATTCATAAAGGCTGTTCAAAATGTTCTTTACTACAGTTATAAGTACACTACTGAACACGAATTAGAGGTAATTGCAGTATTCAAAGGTGAAAGAAAAAACACCTCATGATTCAGGAGGAAGCACAACATGGGTTAATGATATGCCATTGTTGTCATCTTTTTAAATGACCGATTGCATTGCGCAGAGTGGATTTCAGGCGGAAATATTGAAATAATTATAGTCCCAAAGGGTCAGCGATGCAACATGGGCTGACAGCTGTCCGAGACCTACGCACACTCGCCCTCCAAGCTGTCTAGCCTGGGTTCGAATCCCGTCCCAGCTATAAACTCTCATCCTGTTGTTGCACAGGCTGGGAGATTCATCAATGTGTGTGTGTGTGTGAGTCTCTCTCTCTCGGATGGACGTTAATGATCATATGTTGGCCTTCACGAAGATTGGGTGACCTATCGCCAGCACCTTAAACAAATTACAAATTCTTGCCCTTACCAGCAGAGGGCGCTGCATCAGGGGCACAGCTGCATCCTCAGCCAATGACGCTACCCCACAGCTTTGTGCTTGCTGCAGACCAACGAAGAAGAAGTGATGCAACAACAAAGGGAAACATTTGGTCGTGTTTCAGATCTGGCTCCTGTGGTGACAGATGTGCAGAAGTGCTCCTGTACAAATGTGCATTCTGTTAAACTGTCACGTGTTGTACATGGGGATAATTTGTCAATAGATAAGGGAATGTGTGGGCCTGAAGAAGGTCCAAAATGCATTTTGCTTCATGAGGCAGTTTTGGAGTATGGGTGTAAGACAAGGCCAGAGTTTATAACGCCAGAATTTAACTTAAAATGAAGACGTGGTGAGCTCAGAAATAAATTGTGATGACGATGTGGTGTTGAACAATCATTTCTCAGTTCTTTGAGGCCTATATATATCCAAGGCTATCTTTGTGTTCATTCGTTAAGTGTCCCAAGGCCTAATGAACATCTGAAAAAGGTTTTGAGTAGTTGAACATGATGTAATCCAGATAGTACAAATCATAGGCAAGTTGGCGCTCATGCTGCAGAAGTCGTGAAAAGTATTGCCGGCTTATATCAAATGATCCTTTGTCTTTGCTCAAATGCATTGCCTCTGTCCTCACGGCTTCCGTGACATCATGTTCTTTTGGAGGAAACCTCAAGGTGGGTGGGATACCGAGAGCAGCAAGAAAAGCATCTGCTTCAGATGCCAAAGCTTCAAAATGCCCAATGAAGTCGTATGTAATGTAGCATGGGTGACAAAGGCGCGCCGCTGGCTCCCAGTGTACATCGGGGGCTAGTGGCCGGTGCGGATCCAATAGGAATCGAAGAAACTCTCGGAAAGTGACACCAGTACCGGAATGGAGTGCTGAACGGCTGGCATTGTTCCGGTAGCGAGCTAGGATTGCGCGACCATATAGTGGGCCATAATAAGGATTCGGCCGCTGCAACTTGTCACGAAAAGCTGATACGAGACGTTCCAATGGCTCTCTAACAAATAACACCTAAGGAGAGAGGGAGTGAGAGAGAGAGAGAGCGAGAGAGAGAGAGAGCATGTACTGTGCTTTTGCCAAGTTTGAACAAAATCGAACCATGCATGTTCAATAAATGTTTGGGGACACGTTTAAGTAACAAAATGTCTGCCAGTCGGCCATCTTGGATCTGATGTAGAAAAAAAAAAGACATACATCTGTAAGCCATCATTCATTGGTTCTTTGGTTCAGGTCAGTCTCTTCATTGCCACTAATAACATATAAGCCAGTGCTACCTGCCGCATGCTCGGGTAGTGGCGACTAAACTGACTACCCTCATTCGCTTGCCAATGGCGAGGGTGACTGTGACATCCTGCAGGACTTAAAACAATACCTGTCAAAGGGCGGATGAGCTCCCTTCGGGAACCAACGGCCATCCAGTTAGGAGATGGTGTCTCCAAAACAAACACCCATCTGGTTGGACCTGTTTTTTAGGTAGTAGGTTGGAGAAAGCAACCGCTCAGGGTAGTACTACCGTTCTGACTTAGGAGCTTTAAAGTGGTGCCCGGAACCATCGCACACTCTCCGTGTCAGGATTGCTGAACTTACTTTCTGTCTCTCTCATACAATCGCTACCGTCAATCCCTTTCTTGTCAAAGTGACCCTTTTTCAATTCATTTTACCAACATTTGGGGTCTTTCTTCAAATGTTTCCTCCGTTGCACATCATCTAGCAAGTACCTCTCCTAATGCCCTGTCCTAATACCTCTCCAAGTACCTCTCCTAATGTAATCTTACTTCTCTCAGAGACCCTATTGTCACATGATGTTCTTGTTAACTCCTTTAATATTTCAAACTACAACCTTCACTCACAATTCTGCTTCAAAGGAGGAGTGTGTATCTACTCCAATATCAACACACCTGCTGTACACCTTGTGGACCTCGAATTCCCAAACTTTGATGTAATCTGGCTTCAGATTTGTCTCCCGACCATCACTATTTTTCTCTGTTTCACTTCCTGCTCTCCCAATTCCACAAACTTTATGGCTTTCTTTGACTATCTTAATTCCTGCCATGAGGCCATGACATCCCAACACCCTCAAGCAGAATTCCTCTATTTAGGAGACTTCAATGTACACCACAGGGAGTGGTTGAAATCATCCCACACTGATGTTGGGGGAGTTGAAGCTCTTATATTTTCCATTCTAAATGATTTGGAACAAATTATCACCCACCCTACCCATATCCCAGATTGTCATGACCACTCTTCCAATACTTTGGATTTGTTCTTTACCTTCAATCCGTTGTGTTAAAGCTACACATTTTCACCTCCAATTGGTTCTTCTCACCACAATCTTGTGTGCATCACTTTACTTACCACCACTCCGTCTCCTCCGACTAAACACCAGAATTGGAATTTCAATAGCGCTGACTGGACTGGTTTACAAAACCTTTTTTCTGATTTTCCCTGGGAAGACGACTTCCTTTCCTCGGGCGATGCCTCTATAGGCTATGAGCCAGACCCCCCAAATTGACCGGTCGGTACCATACAGATGGAGTAAGGCTCATTGTGATTTTTAGCAAGATATATGTCCCTAGATATGAAAAAAAAAGTGATAGCAGTGTATAACTCTCGGCCATCTCTGTGTTATCACTGCACATAGGATTTTTATGTGAAAAAATAAAAAATGTTTTTTCACATAAAACCGCTTTTTTGCGCGCAAAAAAAATATTTTGCTATTTTCGGAGAAAAACAAATATTTCGCCCTTTTTCGGGAAAAATAAAATAAAATGCCCTTTTTGGTCGAAAATGTCTGGCAATGCTAAAAAAGATTAGGGAATTTTTCGAAATTTTTAACTGCGATCGAAATGTTTAACTGCGATCGAAATTTTTAACTGCGATCATTCTCAAAAACAAAACGTTGCGTCCACTTGCGTGCGTTGCGTCCCCAGCGTGTACAGCAGTGAGGCGGTGTACTACAGTGAGAGAGTGTACACAAAGTGTGAACAAGTCTCCTATCAAGATGAGTGCTGCTCTTCGTGACAAGTGGCTGAAGGAATTCAACGCTGGCGGCGATGGGGCCACCTTCAAGTACGTGTCGAGTGACACGGCTTTCTGTCGAGCTTGTGAAAAGACTTTCCGGGCGAAGCAGAAGTCTGAGCTGGCCCAACATGTCCGAGGAGACCGCCACAAGAACAACTTGGCCTTGAAGAAGAAGAGGACGGTCACGCAAGCCACCATGGAGGACTTTGGTGGCGGAAAGAGGCACAAGTGCGACGTCGCGGCTCAGGAGCTGTGCCAGGCCATGCTGGCCGCTGGCATCCCATGGTCGAAATTGGAAAACCCTGCCCTCCGGTCGTTCCTAGAGAAGCACATCACTCTCCAGATCCCCGATGAAAGCTGGATTCGAAAGCACTACCTCGACAAGTGCTACGACGAGGCCTTGGCGGGGTTCCGTGCCGACCTCGGACAGCAGCCCATGTGGCTGTCCGTCGACGAGACGACCGATTCGGCAGGTCGATATGTGGCCAACATCATCGTGGGACGCTTGTCCAAGGAGGGGTACTTTCGTCCCCACCTCGTCCAGTGCATGTTTCTGGAGAAGACCAACTCTGGGGAGATCGTGCGCGCAGTCAACGACACGCTGCGCTATCTTTGGCCTGATTTCAAGCCGGAGTGCCTCAAGGTCCTCGTCAGCGACGCCGCGGCCTATATGATCAAGGCCGGCCATGCCCTAAAGGAACTCTTCCCGGACTTGCTGCATGTGACTTGCGTTGCCCACGCGCTCCACCGTGTCTGCGAGACAGTCCGAGAAATGTTCAAGGACGTCAACGACCTGATTGCCACGACGAAGAAGGTGTTCGTCAAAGCCCCGTCGCATGTTGTCCTTTGGAAGGAGCAGCAGCCCAATCTTTATCTCCCCCCCCGGAGCCCATTCTGACTCGGTGGGGGACGTGGATCGACGCCGCGGTGTTTTACGCCGAGCACTTCGAGGCCGTCAAGGACATTGTGGACCAGCTGAACGATGACGACGCGATGGCAATCCGGAGTGCCAAGGACCTGTTCGGAAAGGCGGACATCAAGCTCAGTTTGGTCTTCTTAAATGCCCACATGTTGTTCATCCCGAAGATCCTTAAGCAGCTGGAGGAGGCCGGCATGGAGCTGGCCAAGGCCTTCCAGCTCCTTGATCAGGCCAAGGAGGAGCTCGAAAAGATCCGAGGCTGCCGTAAGGAGATCCTGCTCACCAAGTTCAAGGCGGTGCTGCAGCGCAATCCCGACATTGGTGTGCTGAGGACAGTGGCTTTGATCCTGGATGGAGATCAGCACGATCTGAGGTTGGTGTGCCGGCTGGAGTCAAGCTTGCCGACATCCCCCTCTTGAGGTACTGCCCCATCGTCAGCGTCGACGTGGAAAGGTCCTTCTCCGTCTACAGAAACGTCCTCACCGACCGCCGCCACCGCCTCACCAAGGAGAACATTACCAAGATAATGATTTCAAACACCTACTTTAACCGTTCCTAAAAGGGTCTTGTCAATTTCTTCTAGTCCTCTACTTATCAAACAATGCGGTTGCAATAAAGGTACCTGAACGTCATTTTGTACCTGTTTACTAGCCCAGAGTGCTTAATGTTGTGCAGGAAAAAGCTTACCATTTTTTGTTCTTTTTTTGACTGATTTCTGAAAAACTTGGTAATAATAAAAAATGAATAAAACGGGGGAAAAAAATATTTCGGGATTTTTTCACATAAAAAAAAAAAAATTCCGCTTTTCAAAACATAAAAGGCCTATTTTCTTAACATAAAAATCCGTAGTCTAGTTATCACCCGAAATATTATTATACGCCCGCTTCGCTTCGCCAAAAAATGTGATATTTGCTAATATTGGAATAAATATGTTTTTAAGGACCACAGAGTGCCA
Source organism: Myxine glutinosa (assembly GCF_964187855.1). Taxonomy (NCBI): domain Eukaryota; kingdom Metazoa; phylum Chordata; class Myxini; order Myxiniformes; family Myxinidae; genus Myxine; species Myxine glutinosa. The sequence goes on from NC_136267.1 coordinate 66,942,400, forward strand.
ATAATTTGCATACTGGATGCCAACTAATATAGTAATAGAAATATAGAACATTTGTGGGGGTTATTTATCAGATTTTTGATATAATGACAAAAGATATGTTAAATTTAGTGAAAAAGTGGTCGAAATCGCTTCGAGTTCAGAATTCACATTGTACATTTTTGTCAATATTTCAAAAATGAAAACTCCCAGAGTAACATTTGACCCCTCAAAATCTTCGCAAGGAACCACTGCATTGGAATATATCATTACTTTGTAATATGGTGGTTGTTTGGGGCACATATTTTGGTAAAGTTCAAAATATGTTCAACCATACCCCCTAATTTTGATATTATAGGAGCTAAAGGGTTAAACATTACTGTATTTGCATCTGTATTACCCAACTAAATTGTTATTTCCTTTTGTCATTCCAGGTAATGTGGTGGTGGTGGTGTTAGTGCTTGCCCAGTATTGCTAGTACAATCGCAATGGAAGAACAAACCAGAGATGAGGCCGAAGTGCCAACTGGAAGACATTGTATCATTCACAAGGAATCACTGAGTATTGATCCAAATGAACAACTTACCAGTCCACAAAGTTTTGAATCATGGAAAACCCTAATAAATGCTGCTCAAGTAAGAGATCACTCCCCTATACTTGACATCGCTAAATCGGTGACAGACAAGGAGATTCCAGTGATCTTCTACCATAGGAAATGTAGAAGCATTTTCACGATGAAGAGAGATCTGGAAGCCCTTAAACGTAAAACAGATTCAAGCTCAACAGAGGAAGCTGTTGCTGGGTGTTCCAATGCTAAGCGACCGGCAAGACGATCCTCATCAGAATCACGCATCTATGACTACACATGCATTTTCTGCGAAAATGTCAAGAGATACAAGGGAACGTCAACTCGGGAAAAACTAGTCCAATCTGTGGAGTTGAGATCGGACCAGAAGCTTCGAGCAAATAACTCCCACAAATGTTCTATTTTCTATTACTATATTAGTTGGCATCCAGTATGCAAATTATTGGCACTCTGTGGTCCTTAAAAACATATATTTATTCCAATTTTAGCAAATATCACATTTTTTGGCGAAGCGAAGCAGGCGTATAATAATATTTCGGGTGATAACACAGAGATGGCCGAGAGTTATACACTGCTATCACCTTTTTTTCATATCTAGGGACATATATCTTGCTAAAAATCACAATGAGCCTTACTCCATCTGTATGGTACCGACCAACCCCCTTGGCTCATAGCCTACTATCTCTGCGGCACGTTTAGCCGAAGTTATCGGTGCAGGCATGGAGGCTTATATCCCCTTCTCTTTCAAATCTATCTCTTCAACCAACTCTTGGTTCAACCAGATGGTATTCATAGAATACTTACCCTGCGCAGTCAACGTGGTGCGAGCTAACTCTTCTGTTTTTGAATATTTTTTGTCTTTGATCCAATATGGCTGCCAGACCACGTGAGCGATGACATCATGAATTTATATTCTCCAATATAATTGTTGCATAGATCACGCTAAATACATTTCAAACTGATCAGACTAAGCGTTGTCCCTGTCGAATTATGACGTCATAGTTATGGCACCAATGACGTCATCGTTAACAACACCTATTCCCTATATGGAGTTCTTTACAATGAGACACGTTTCATTTTTTTTCCATAGAGCAGTTTTGGAAATATATAGGTGCAACGTTTTTCGGTTTTTCCAAGATGGCGCCTGTAACACATGACCTATGAGGTCATGATTATCACTAAAATATTCCACAGGAGGAGGCGCTCCTATGGTGAAAATTTAGTCTCCAACAGACAAACAGTTGCAGAGAAAAAAAATAATTATGATCGGGTAAGTGTTGTACTTGTCGAATTATGACGTCATAACGAAGGCACCGATGACATCATTATTAACATATTTTATTCCCCAAGGGGAGTACTTGACAATGAACCATGTTTCAATTTTCTCCATGGAGTGGTTTTGGAGATATAGAGGGGCAACGTTTTTCGATTTTTCCAAGATGGCGCCTGCACCATGTGACCTATGACGTCATAGTTATCATTAATAAAATTCCACAGGAGGAGCCGCTCATATTCTGAAAATGTGTCCATCAGTCGAGCAGTTGCAGAGGAATTTCTTTTTTCATACTGCTCAGATCAAGCGTTATACTTGTCGAATTATGACGTCATAATTAAAGCACCGATGACATCACCATCAACATGTCTTATTCCCCATGGGGAGTCCTTCACAATGAGCCATCTTTGAATTTTTTACATTGAGCGGTTTTTGAGATATATAGGTGTAATGTTTTTATAAGATGGCGTCCGTACCATGTGACCTATGACGTCATAATTATGAATAAAAAAATTCGACAGCCGGAGGCGCTTCTATGGTAAAATTTAGTGTCAATCGGAGCAACCGTTGCCGAGAAAATGAATTTTAGAAATGCAGACACGTACACCATACGTACGTACCCGAATGCCTAACCCTGCTTTTCGCTTCGGTTGATAAGTGATCAGAAGATACTAATTATGTAAATGTAGTTCAAGTTTGTAGCAAAGGTTGATGATAATAATGATGATCATTAATAACAATATGGTCTCTTTATCATTTGAATGAAAACTGTCCGTATCAAAATTCAATGGAGCACCTTAGTGTAGGTACGAAGGCGCCGTTCAATTTCATGCCGTGGGTACGAGTCCAGACGGCGCAAGCCGTTGGCATAATGTGCAGCAGTATGGAGCACAGCCGTGGTACTGGGTGCACGGCCTGACAGCACCATGAGCAGGCGCTTCCAGTTGGTGCAGCCAGCTTTAGGGATCTCACAATAGAGCAAGTGATGACGTTCTTCCACAAACAAACGAGACACGTGCGCAGGTGAGGCCAGCGTGACCGGAGGCGCAGCTCCCCGCCTGTACCGTGCGCACACCTGTGAAAATATGCGTCATGTTAATTGTGCAAACGTTCCATTTGAGACATGTCGTCCAATATGTCAGATAATTAAATAATGGTTTGTAAAATAGTGGAACGCTCACCTGATTAATCATAATGACATCATTTCCACAGCTGGCATACCTGTTGTTTAAATGTGCATTTGCATCATAACACAAGTTATTATCGATGGGTACACATAAGGTAGCCAAGGTGCAGGCTTACCCTCTTAAGCACCTGTTTGCTCGGATTAGGTGATGCAAGTGGATTTTTGTCTCTGCACGACCTGTGTCAATATGGTAGCAACATGCACTTTATTCCGTGAGCGAAACAACAATGAATGGATGACAGAAGCCGAGAACGGTAACCAGACAAGGTAAAACTGCTGTCACTGTGCGACATTTGGTCAGGCCTTCAATTCAGGTAAGCACAGAAACAGTAAAGAATCTGCACAAACATCAAAGTCTGTTTAACAATGAATGTCGTGTTAAGCAGGAAAGAAGGTTTGACCGAGGAGAAAAATACTTGCTTCAAGAGAGTATTCATGCAGGTAATTGTCTGCAAGGTATGAGCTTTCAGCAGAGTCTGGTGACTTGGCAGAACACATGAACAAAGCAACAAGCAGGTGAGGGCATCAAGCTGCAAGGATAATGACAAATTGCACTGCCACACACAAACCAAATATAAATGGGTCATGAAGTTGCTTTTAACAGCTGCAACTAGAAGGGCACTCGGTAGAGCGCACACCTCCGCCAGGATGAACAGTTTACGTTTTGCATCCACTGATAGGCCGGATCTGGATTCGGACTTGAAGCAAAATCTAATAGGGCTGTTCTTGTCACCTAACCAACTCGTCCACCTAGCTTTATCATAAGTCGTCCACACCTTTTAGAAATATGATGCTATATATTCAATATATCGTTTTAGTCCCATCACTGAATGGTGAACAATCACGTAAAAATTCTCTGATCTGGATCCAGATTCAAATATTCATCAAAATTAAATCAATTCTTCCTTGTCAAAAACGCAACCTGCCCATCAAAATTACTTCAAATCCATCGACAACTTTTTGAGATATCGTGCTATACGTTGTTTTTTCCCCTTTCTCTCAATGGTGAAGAATCACTTCAGAATCAGATCCAGATCCAGATCGTCACCAAAATCTAATGATTTCGACATTGTCAAAAAACCCAACATTGCCACTAAATTTCGTCCTAATCCGTCCACAACGTGTTTTGTGACATCCTGTTCACAGACAGACAAACAGATGAAAAATTACTCATTGAGCGACACTTGGCAAAAGAGAACAAAGCAAAATGGCACTCAGTAGGGCATCCTTTTGACCTCACAAATAATTAGTGGTTCAATTTAGTGACCGGATATGCAAATTGTCTTAAATTTTTTAGTTAATCGGATGAAAATTGACAATTTTAGAAATTTGGCCTATGTTGACCTTTTGGCCTATGTTGACCTTTTAGCCTAGGCTGAGCTCAAAAATATTTGGTGATTGAATTCAGTTTGCCGATATGGAAATCCTTTTCAAATTTCAAGTCAATCGCATGAAAATTGAGGATTTTAGAAATCGAAAAAAGTGGTTGACCTTTGGCTTATGTTGATCTTTTGGCCTACGCTGATCTCAAAAATTGTTGGTGGTTGAATTCAGTTAGCCGATATGTATATCTTATTCAAATTTCAAGTCAATTGGATGGAAATTGAGGATTTTAGAAATTTGAAAAAAAGTGGTTGACCTTTGGCCTATGTTGACTTTTTGACCTAAAAAATAGAGGATTTTTTGGGACCACAAACTCTACCATTTGGTGAAGTTTCATGAAGATTGGTTTGAAATTGTGACCTGTAGGCAAGTATAAGTGAGCGGACAGACAAAAAACTAACAAACACAAACACACAAACACACAAACGGGAGTGATCACCATACTTGGAAAAAAAAGAAAAAGGTTTTTGCCAAGTAACAATATAAGGCGTCAGGCAGTATCCTGACAGGTATGGCGACAATTTTCACTGTGACCTTGACATTTGACGTACAGTATATAGTCAAAAACATTGATAGCCTCACTTTTGTACTTCGGAATCCTATGGTAACGTTGGATGAAGATAGCTGAAAGCGTTCATGAGTTATCGCACGCACAGACAAACACACAAATGAAAAATCACTCATAAGGCGACACTTGGAAAAAGATAACAAAGCAAAATGGCATTCGGTAGAGCATCCTTTTGACCTCACAAATAGGTCGTGGTTGAAATATGTGACCTGATATGCAAATCGCCTACAAATTTCAAGTCAATTAGATGAAAACTAGTAAGTTGACCTTTTGCCCCATGTTGATCTTAAAAAAGAGTTGGTGGTTGAATTCAGTTCGCTGATCTGAAAATCCTATTCAAATTTCAAGTCAATCGGATGAAAATTGAGGAAATTTGAAAAAAAGTGGTTGACCTTCGGTCTATGTTGACTTTTTGGATGATGTTGACCTCACAGATAGATGGTGGTGGAATTCAGTTAACTGATATCAAAATCATATTCAAATTTCAAGTCAATCGGATGAAAATGGAGGATTTTAGGAATTTGAAAAAACGTTGTTGACCTTTGGCTTTTGTTGACCTTTTGGCTGATGCTCACCTCACAAATAGTTGTTGGTGGAATTCAGTTAGCTGATATGAACATCCTATTCAAATTTCAAGTCAATCGGATGAAAATTGAGGATTTTAGGAATTTGAAAAAAGTGGTTGAATTTTGGCCTATGGTGACCTTTGGCCTATGTTGACCTTTTGGCCTATGTTGATCTCAAAAATAGTTGGTGGTTGAATTCAGTTCGCTGATATGAAAATCCTATTCAAATTTCAAGTCAATCGGATGAAAATTGAGGATTTTAGAAATTTGAAAAGGTTGTTGACCCTTGGTCTATGTTGACCTTTTGACCTCAAAAATATATAGGATTTTGTCAGACCACAAACAATTCCATTTGGTGAAGTTTTGTGAAGATTGGTTTAAAATTCTGACCTGTAGGCAAGTATAAGTGAGCAGACAGACAAACACACACACACACACACACACACACACACACACACACACACACAAACACACACACACACAAACATTTGAGTTTGATTTACTTTCTGTAATACCTTCAATCTTTTATTAATCTCACTGGTTTCCATATTTTTATATATTTTTCCTCTCTCTCTCTTTCCTCCCTCTCCTCCTTCTCTCTTTCCTCCCTCTTCTCCTTCTCTCTTTCCTCCCTATTCTCCTTCTCTCTTTTCTCCTTTTCCTCCCTCTCTCTTCTTTCTCTCTCTTCTTCAACTCCTTCCTCATCCCTTGCTACCCTTGAACCATCTCCCCATGGAATTTTTGCAATCTCTGATTGCTCTTTTTCTTGTTGATGTTGTAGTATTTCCAAATTATTTAAACCATTTATTTATGAGAAAGATACAATCCATTACCCCGTTTAGTTAGTTTAACACCCGCCTGTGCGATAGAGGAAAGCATATCTCCAACCAACAATCTAGCTTTATCAGGTAGACTTTCAAGTTTTTCAGCAAAATCTACAATTACACCACTTCCACTAATTTGTTTCTCCAACTCCTTGTTATGTCTTTCCAATTCATTTTGAGCTTTTAGTTGTGCCTTCCTTTCGTTAGCAGTTTTTATCGCTGCTGAAATACCACCAGTCAATGCTCCCGCCGCACCTAAACCAGCAAATAAAGGAATTAGAAACGGGAGAAATCCTCCACTCTTTAACATAGGTTTTGTCATTTTAATTTTAAGTGAGCCAGTATCATTTAGTGTTTTCCCCTGCTCTCTTGTGAGTAAAACATCAATTCTTACCGCTCCTTTTCTTTGAATTGTATTAACATTAATAATACAAGACTTTTGATTTTGAATATAAGATTCCCCATTGTTGCCCTTATTCCATCCCCATTCACTTGGGCTTTGAAGCTGAGGAGCTACAATCATCATTTGGCCCCAGCAGTAACCAGCCTGGTATGCAGTCCTCCTTGTGTGTTGGATTAATGCTGCCTTTGTTGGAGGAAGACCGTGGAGTGCTCTACCCTTCTCAGAAAAGAGCTGTTTGTGGGCCTCATTGACACATTTCTCACTACTAGTACGGTCATAAAAGCAGGATCATAAAGCGCTTTAGTTGTCAATGTCAATGGATGACTCCATTGAGTCATCTACAGACTCTAGTGTAGCACTCAATGTGCAAAATGCTGATGTCACCTCAATGTAGCACCTCCATGTGTCCCATTCAATCTTATGCCTTCAGACTGTCCGTAAAGTACTCATCCCACACAATGTCTACCTGTCTTGCTTGCTGCAGGTGAGTTCTGATGTGAGATAGGAACACTGCAGTTGCATAATCATCAAATCTTTTGGCTAGACCAGGTTGCAACATATTGACAACTGCAGCTCCATCAAGAACAATAACATCTGCAGCTGATGCAGACGCACTGGTTTGTGAAGGAACGAGTTCTTCCAGGCAGCCTACCAGGTGTGATTTCACACCAGTTCTCAACTTGCCCATCTGTGACAGCGAAGGTGGGCAAGCCTGATTCTCACGTTGAAAGAACTCGTTGAGGTCCTCATCTCATATCTGTGAGGCAATATATAGCCTGGAGAACAAATAACAGTCGTTCTTCAGTGATGTTAGCTGCTGGTGTCCCTTTGACTTCTGTTTGGCTGGAAGCTGACTGAAGAGGGGCAGGTTGTTCCTCTTGATTGGCTCATAAATATGTTTTGTTTGGTTGCCTAGGTGCTCTGTGACATATGTGTTGTACTGATCTTGTCCAAGCTTCTCAATGTGACGTACAGTGTCTATGACAGCAGGATCAACAAGGTCTCTACTGTCCAGTATGAGAAGATCACTGCTATCCTCACAGAAGGGATTCCCCAGTCTTTCTATAATATCCCTCAGTGATTTGACATCTTTAGCAAATGCCTTCTGTGTGTGTGGTGCCTGATCATGATGCCTGTGATCTGACATCTTTCTCCTCTCTGTTGAGCTTGCAAATTCCTCAATAACTCGTGCCATTTCAGGGCCACAAACCATCCATCGCCTCAGTGCTGCTGGATTCTCAGTCAGGCCAACAGCTCCACCATCACCCTTCACTGCAGCATTGTTTTGTTCATGGGCCTGATCTATTGCTATTGCAGAGATTGCTCGACCTGTCTTCTTCACCATAAAGTTTCCTTTGAGAAACTCTGCAAAGATCTCTGGATGTTTCATTTCCAATGTTACCATGTCACGCAAATGGACAGGAACCAACCTGGCATAATTAGTGTGGTCTACAGCAAAGAACCAGGGTGTGATCTTGGTCAAAGCATCCACGTCATCCATCCACGCAAGAAGTCTGCCTCGCGAATTGGTCTCAGATAGATCATTATCTCGAGCTCCAATTCAGTATGGTGAGCTAAAACTGGCTTTGAGGACTGACTTCAGATCGCTTGGAACACAAGTCTTCTAGAGGCAATATGCTTTCTCCTTCTTACAGGCTTTGCCCATACTGTACATATCCGTTCTGCAGGAGTAGGTACGTAGCACAGGCTGTCACCTGATGAGCACGCCGTGTTCGAGTAACATGAGAGGCTTTGAGAAATGAATCTGCAGTGCCAGATGTGGCCACACCTGCTGCTACCAGCACACTGGTCCATCCACTATTGTCTAGAAGATCTCCAAATATCTTAAGAGCTGCCATTTCAATGTGCAGTCCACCGAACATTACAATTAATTTGTCCTCCATAGCTTGTGGGCCAACTCCACTGGATTTGCTTTCCAAGTCTAAACAGAGGCTCATCCATGGTAATGATGGGCACTTGTCCAGGAATGGGTGGCGCCACTGCCTTCTGTACAACATCCATTGAATGACAAATCATGGCAACATAATTTGCTTGGTCATAGAACAGAGGAAGAAGAGCAGTAAGTGATGCGCTGCTCTCTGGCTCTGAACCAACTGCCTGCTGACCCGCGTGATAAGCAGCCCAGGAGACAGTTTCTTCCTCACTGAATGAGTCAGTAGCGACTGTCTGCTTCACATGCTCCAGCCAACTGAAAACACAAGAGAAATACAATAGTGTAACTTATTTTGAAAGATTTTTTTTTTTTTATAGTGTAACTTATTTTCAAATAATTTTCAAAGACCAGGCGTCTGGTCAAATCTGTTTCTGGCGTTTGTTCCCCTTCCATCCCCACCCTTACCTAAAATGGCTGCACAGCAGACTCCATACATGAAAAAGCTGAATGCCGCAACTCTGTGTTTGCCTCAAACTCTTGTGTCCCAAACCTGTTCCTCTGTACCCACCGTACCCAGATGCTCCTGGACTCTGTGTCTTTTTCTCCTGACAAGGTGGAGAAGTTTCAGTCAATGCTCGACTCTGATTCTGCAACTGGACCAGATGGCATCAGCCCACGGGTCCTAAAATCCTGCTCTGCCGCTCCATCTCACCCTCTCTCTGTTCTCTTCACCCTCTCTTTTGCTCAAGGTCATCTGCCATCAGCTTGGAAATCAGCCAACATTACCACTTTACACAAAAAGGTGCAAAAACAGATCCTTGCAACGACAGACCAATCAACCTTCTCCCAATTATCAGCAAAGTCATGGAATCCATCATTGCTGAGGATATCAAATCTTTCCTCTTCTCCAATGGCTTGATCTCTGATCATCAATTTGGTTTCAGACCAGGTCACTCTACTCTGGACATACTGCTTCTGCTGTCTCAACAATAGATGGAGGTCCTCAATGCCAAAGAGGGAATTAGAGCTGTCTCCCTTGAGATATCGCGTGCCTTCGATACGGTCTGGCACCCAGGTCTGCTCACCAAACTCTCCTCCTATGGTATCCATGGAAATCTCCTCGCATTGCTTGCTGACTTCCTCTCTGGTCGTAGTCAACGTGTGACCCTGAATGGGTATCTCTCATCTCCCCTTCCTGTTCAGGCTGGAGTTCCCCCAAGGCAGTGTTCTGGGCCCTGTGCTTTTTCTGGTCTTCATCAATGATCTCTCCGACTCTCTGGAAAATCCTCTCTATCTCTTTGCTGATGACTCCACTCTCTGCCGCGCCATTACTCATCCCTCAGATCGGCAGTCTGCAGCCTCCTCACTCTCCGCAGACCTGGTCAAAATCACAGTCTGGTCAAGCAAGTGGAACATGTCTTTCAATCCTGACAAATCTCTCACTCTTACTATGTCTCTCCGAAAAGACCGACTGGAAAACCCTCCCATCTACTTTTTGAACAATCCTCTCCAAGAAATTCTGTCTCTCAAGCTTTTGGGTCTCACTATCTGCCATGATCTTTCCTGGGAAAACTACATTTCCAAGCTGGCCTCCAAAGCCAGATGCCGACTGGGCATCCTCCGTCATGCGAAGTCCTTCCTTGGCACACCTGAGCTGCTCACAACATACAAGGCTTTCATCCGCAGCTCAATGGAATACTGCTCTCCCCTCTGGGCTGGTGCTCCTGCCTCACACCTAGCTTGTCTTCATGCTGTTGAAACCAAAGCTTTCAGAATCATTGGAATCTCCCGCGATGAATACCTTGGATAGCAGGGTGACAAAGTCATACCTCGGATAGCAGGGTGACACAGTCATACCTCGGATAGCAGGGTGACATAGTCATACCTCGGATAGCCGGGTTACACAGTCATACCTCGGATAGCAGGGTGACATAGTCATACCTCGGGTAGCAGGGTGACACAGTCATACCTCGGATAGCAGGGTGACACAGTCATACCTCGGATAGCAGGGTCACACAGTCATACCTCGGATAGCAGGGTCACACAGTCATACCTCGGATAGCAGGGTGACATAGTCATACCTCGGATAGCAGGGTGACACAGTCATACCTCGGCTAGCATGGTGACATAGTCATACCTCGGCTAGCAGGGTGACATAGTCATACCTCGGATAGCAGGGTGACATAGTCATACCTCGGATAGCAGGCTTACACAGTCATACCTCGGATAGCAGGGTGACACAGTCATACCTCGGATAGCAGGGTGACACAGTCATACCTCGGATAGCAGGGTGACACAGTCATACCGTACATTGACTTCCGCTTCCGGTCCGGTCTGGAGAGGACGCTGGCGTTACTTGTTCGCCGCTTCTCCGACTGGGCCATTGTACATAGTTTGCTTTTCTGGTGGTCGTGGCGGATTTTTGACCGTTGGGTCTGCCCTCTGCTCGGTCCCGGCTCTGCTCCTGGCTTCGCCTGCCCGGCTCCTCCACTGTTTCCTCAGGCCCGCTCCCGTTGTTTGCGGCGGTGGCTGTTTGCCGCTGTGGTCTTGATTAGCGGCTGCAGTCGTTTGCCGCTGCGTTTGCCGCTTTGCCTCCTCGACCTTGGTCTCGTACTCGTCCCTTCGCTCCTGCCTGGCATGGCTCTGAGGTACTCCGCCGCAGGGCTTCTTCTGCTCGGTACCCGCTCCACCCCATCATGCATCTCTGCCATTAAATCAAATGGACTCCTCCGACGACCCAGGTACATTCACCGTGGCTCCGGTCGTAAGTTTGTTTATTTGCAATCAGGTCACTCCATCCCCGTCCTCTGGTCGGCTCAGCGCACTCTCACTCTTCGTCCCAGTGCACCTGGTCACAGCAACGCACACGATCGCACCTCCTGCCTACGAACCCTGGCTAAATCACCTGAATTCATCCCTGCTGTTCAAAACAACATCAAGCTCACCCTGTTCAACACCCGGTCCCTCAACAACAAATGCCTCATCCTGAACGAATACATCCTGGATAACAAACTGGACTTTCTCTGTCTCACCGAAACCTGGCAACAACCTCTGGACTACTACACACTTAACCTCACCACACCCAATGGATATTCCTACGTCAATAAACCACGCTCGGAGGGCCGAGGTGGTGGAATTGCCGTTATCCACCGTCAAGACATCAAGACCAACCTCATCTCCATCTCATCTGCTCCATCATTTGAACACCTGGCTTTAAAACTCTCTGGTCGCACGCAGTCAGTCATGGCTGTCGTCTACCGCCCTCCCAAACCACACCCATCATTCCTGTCTGACTTCTCCTACTTTCTGACCCAGCTATGATCCCTCTCCCCCTCAATCCTCCTCCTTGGTGATTTCAATATCCACATGGACTCCACTGACTCCACAATAACCACTGACTTCACTGATTTACTCACCTGCTTTAACCTCACTCAACATGTCGACTTTCCTACCCATATCCGTGGTCACATTTTGGACCTTGTCTGCTCCACTGGATTAAATTTGCACCATCTCTATGGCTCCGACCTCACCCTCTCTGACCACTTAGCCATCACTCTGACCATCAACATCCCCGCCCCAACACCAAGGCATTATCGCACAATCAACTTCCGTAAGCTAAACGCTCTTTCACCTACCTCATTCTCATCCACCCTCTCTGAAAAAATGTCCACTTCTCCCTTCATTGACCTCCACACCCCTTCCGACCTCACTGACTACTACAACCACACTCTCTCCTCCTGCCTTGACCAGCTTGCGCCTGTAAAAACCAAAACAGTTTCTTTCACCCATTCTGCTCCCTGGTTTACCCCTGAACTCCACCTGATGAAAACTCGTGCTCGCCAACTTGAAAGACTCCGCAATAAAACGGGTCTCACAGTTCACTCCCAAGCCTACAAGGACCACCTACAACACTACAAAGATGCCCTCTCCCGCGCCCGCTCTGCCTACTACTCTCAAATTATCCACTCTTGCTCCGGAAACCCAAAAGCACTCTTCTCGACAATAAACAAACTCCTCCGCCCCCTGAACACCACCACCCAGTCATTCACAGTAGACAACTGCATCTCCTTCCTCTCTTTCTTCCAACGCAAAATTGACAACATCTACAACAGCTTGACCACCGCCGCACCCGCTCCCCCTCCAACCACCTGCCCCCCCTTGTCCTGCCATCCCCTGTCTCGGTTCTCCCCAATCTCCCCTACTGACCTCTCTGAACTCCTCATAGGAATGAAAACTGCCACCTGCACTCTTGACCCCATCCCCTCCAGCTTTGTCAAAGCCTCCCTCCCTGCTCTCTCTCCACTTATCATTGCAACAATAAACTCCTCCCTGTCTACAGGCATCGTCCCACCTTCCCTCAAAATTGCTGCTGTTACCCCCATTCTAAAAAAACCTGGTCTAAACCCTGACACCCTAAACAACTTCAGACCCATCTCCAACCTACCCTTTCTGTCAAAAGTTTTGGAACGCGCTGTAGCCACTCAACTCAAACATCATCTCTCTGCCAATAACCTGTATGAAACATTCCAATCCGGATTCCGGTCCAACCACAGTACTGAAACTGCTCTCCTCAAAATCACCAATGACCTTCTCCTCTCCTCTGACGCTGGCAACCTCAACATTCTCGTCCTCCTCGACCTCAGCGCTGCCTTTGACACCATCGATCACACTATCCTCCTCACCCGACTTGAATCCACCTTTAACGTTACCGGCACTGCCCTCTCTTGGATTAAATCATACCTCTCTGACAGATGCCAGTTCATCTCCATCAATAACTGCAAATCCCCCACTGCTCCGCTCCCCCAAGGTGTCCCCCAAGGTTCAGTTCTTGGCCCCCTCCTCTTCATCCTTTACCTGTCCCCGCTCGGTCACTTAATCCGCCGTCATGGTCTCCAATTCCACTGCTTCGCCGATGACATCCAGCTTTTCATCTCCACCAAGTCCGTCTCCACCGACACCCACTCTATCCTGACAAACTGCATCACTGAAATAAAATCCTGGCTTCAAATCAACTTCCTCAAGCTTAACTGTGATAAATCTGAAATAATCATCATTGGCCCAAAAACGCTCACAAAATCCACCCATAACTTTGCCCTCAACATCGACGGTATCCCAGTATCCACCTCCCCTCACATCCGGAATCTTGGCGTCATCTTTGACCAAACCCTTTCCTTCGACAAATACACTAAACAGATCACAAAGTCAGCCTTCTTTCACCTGAAAAACATTGCCCGTCTCCGCTCATCCCTCTCCTCCACGGCTGCAGAAACCCTCATCCACGCCTTCATCACCTCCCGTCTGGACTACTGCAATAGCCTCCTCTATGGTTCACCCTCAAAAATCACCAATAAACTCCAATACATTCAGAACTCCGCTGCCCGTCTACTCACCCATTCCCGGACCCGTGACCACATCACCCCCGTCCTTTACAAGCTTCACTGGCTCCCCATCCCCCAGAGAATCCAGTACAAAATCCTCCTCTTGACATACAAAGCCCTCCATAACCTGGCCCCATCCTACCTGGCTGACCTCCTCTCCAGACACACTCCCACCCGCAACCTCCGCTCTGCTGGTACCAACCTCCTGACCCCCTCCATCCGGACCAAATTCAGATCCTGGGGGGACAGGGCCTTCTCCATCGCTGCTCCCACCCTCTGGAACTCACTACCTCACACCATCAGAGACTCCTCCTCACTCACCACATTCAAAACATCACTAAAGACCCACCTGTTCAACACTGCATTCAACATTCATCCCACAGCATTTAACCCCTGACTATCTCTTCTCCTTCTCCCTCCTTTTGCTTTAAATATTTCCCTATTGATTCTTGTCTTTTTGCAATTGTTGTTTTCATGTATTGTTATGCATTATGTTTGTCACTCTGTCAAAGCGCCTTTGGGCTTCTGGAAAAGCGCTATACAAAATAAATGAATTATTATTATTATTATTATTATACCTCGGATGGCAGGGTGACACAGTCATACCTCGGATAGCAGGGTTTTTCTGGCATGTTGTGCAGCTCGTATCTCAGATGGGAGTGCTGAAGCATTCCACCTGGGACCCCAGGTATCCATCTTCCACTGGGTCCTCGGTGTAGGCCGCCCTTGAGGAATGCTCTCATTATGGGACATTTGAGATTCCCTCAGGTACATCCCAGGTGGCAATAAGGCGAGTTTACCGAAGGACAGACGACTGATGGCTGCCGACAGAGGTCTGGGCATCATGGCCTTGCTTGATAACACTGAAGCCTGGGGCATGGAGGAATATTTGAGCTCATTGTAATGGGCATCATGATGGCACCATGGTTACAGAATATGTAATGTAACCATGACAACACAACTTGTTCATTGGAATGCTGCATTTTCCTCCCACAATGATAAAGTACAATAAACAATCGCAGATGGTGCATTTGTTAAATTTCAAGTGACAAAGTCAAACAAAGATAGACATTGAGCTAACAAAGGTGTCAAGTCGCGGACTGCTCTACCTGGATGATAAGAGGTAGGGTAAAAGGTGTGCTCAACGCTACATCACACCTGCTGTAGACACCGCAAAGGCAGGTGCATAACAAGTTCAAGTACACTACATACTTAACTTTGTGTTGTCCAGTCTGGGTTTGATCCTCAGCCCAGCTATAACATGTTACCATGGTGCTTTGCAGGTATGGCGTAACATAGATGATGCCACCTGTCCTATCAGTTAACACCTGTTTTTTGTTAAAGATTCTGCAAGTTAGTTTGAAAAGACTCGAATCATGTCGAGAGGGTCCCTTTGTGGCTGCAAGTCCAGGGTCACTTTAAATCGCATGCTTTAATGCATTCTTTCACCAGGTGTACCATGCAGCTTACATCAGGGCCAGATTGCAATTCTACCAGAATATCAGCCTTGAAATTGTGTAACATCTTTTACACTGGAAAACACTCCTTTAGCAGCAGCAACGCATTCACCTGTCCATGAAGATAACACATTAACCTGTTCATGAAGATAACGCATTCACCTGTTCATGAAGATAACACATTAACCTGTTCACGAAAATAACACATTAACCTGTTCATGAAGATAGCGCATTAACCTGTTCATGAAGATAACACATTAACCTGTTCATGAAGATAATGCATTAACCTGTATCATGAAGATAACGCATTAGCCTGTATCATGAAAATAACGCATTATCCTGTATCATGAAGATAATGCATTAACCTGTATCATGAAGATAACGCAGTAAACTGTATCATGAAGATAACGCATTAACCTGTATCATGAAGATAACGCATTAACCTGTTCATGAAGATAACACATTAACCTGTATCATGAAGATAACGCATTAACCTGTTCATGAAGATAACGCATGCACCTGTATCATGAAGATAACGCATTAACCTGCATCATGAAGATAACGCATGCACCTGTATCATGAAGATAACGCATTAACCTGTATCATGAAGATAACGCATTAACCTGTTCATGAAGATAATGCATTAACCTGTATCATGAAGATAACGCATTAACCTGTTCATGAAGATAACACATTAACCTGTATCATGAAGATAACGCATTAACCTGTTCATGAAGATAACGCATGCACCTGTATCATGAAGATAACGCATTAACCTGCATCATGAAGATAACGCATGCACCTGTATCATGAAGATAACGCATTAACCTGTATCATGAAGATAACGCATTAACCTGTTCATGAAGATAACGCATTAACCTGTATCATGAAGATAACGCATTAACCTGTATCATGAAGATAACGCATGCACCTGCATCATGAAGATAACGCATTAACCTATATCATGAAGATAACGCATTAACCTGTATCATGAAGATAACGCATTAACCTGTTCATGAAGATAACGCATTAACCTGTATCATGAAGATAACGCATTAACCTGCATCATGAAGATAACGCATTAACCTGTTCATGAAGATAACGCATGCACCTGTATCATGAAGATAACGCATTAACCTGCATCATGAAGATAACGCATTAACCTGTATCATGAATATAACGCATTAACCTGTTCATGAAGATAACACATTAACCTGTATCATTAAGATAACGCATTAACCTGTTCATGAAGATAACGCATGCACCTGTATCATGAAGATAACGCATTAACCAGCATCATGAAGATAACGCATGCACCTGTATCATGAAGATGACGCATTAACCTGTATCATGAAGATAACGCATTAACCTGTTCATGAAGATAACGCATTAACCTGTATCATGAAGATAACGCATTAACCTGTATCATGAAGATAACGCATGCACCTGCATCATGAAGATAACGCATTAACCTATATCATGAAGATAACGCATGAACCTGTTCATGAAGATAACGCATGCATCTGTATCATGAAGATAACGCATCAACCTGTTCATGAAGATAACGCATGCACCTGTATCAAGAAGATAATGCATTAACCTGTTCATGAAGATAACGCATTAACCTGTATCATGAAGATAACACATTAACCTGTATCATGAAGATAACGCATTCACCTGTTCATGAATAGAACACATTAACCTGTATCATGAAGATAACGCATTAACCTGTATCATGAAGATAACGCATTAACCTGTTCATGAATAGAACACATTAACCTGTATCATGAAGATAACGCATTAACCTGCATCATGAAGATAACGCATGCACCTGTATCATGAAGGTAACGCATTAACCTGTATCATGAAGATAACGCAAGCACCTGCATCATGAAGATAATGCATTAACCTGTATCATGAAGATAACGCATTAACCTGTATCATGAAGATAACGCATTAGCCTGTTCATGAAGATAATGCATGCATCTGTATCATGAAGATAATGCATTAACCTGTTCATGAAGATAACGCATTAACCTGTATCATGAAGATAACACATTAACCTGTATCATGAAGATAACGCATTAACCTGTATCATGAAGATAACGCATTAACCTGTATCATGAAGATAACGCATTAACCTGTATCATGAAGATAACGCATTAACCTGTATCATGAAGATAACGCATTAACCTGTATCATGAATATAACGCATTAACCTGTATCATGAAGATAACGCATTAACCTGCATCATGAAGACAACGCATTAACGCATTATCATAATAAGATAACGCATTATAATGATAATGCGAAGATAAACTTCATGAAGATAACGCATTAACCTATATCATGAAGATAACGCATGAACCTGTTCATGAAGATAACGCATGCATCTGTATCATGAAGATAACACATTAACCTGTATCATGAAGATAACGCATTAACCTGTATCATGAAGATAACACATTAAACTGTATCATGAAGATAACACATTAACCTGTATCATGAAGATAACGCATTAACCTGTATCATGAAGATAACAAATTAACCTGTATCATGAATATAACGCATTAACCTGTATCATGAAGATAACGCATTAACCTGTATCATGAAGATAACGCATTAACCTGTATCATGAAGATAATGCATTAACCTGTATCATGAAGATAACGCATTAACCTGTATCATGAAGATAATATTAACCTGTTCATGAAGATAACGCATGCACCTGTATCATGAAGATAATGCATTAGCCTGTTCATGAAGATAACGCATTAACCTGTATCATGAAGATAACGCATTAACCTGTATCATGAAGATAACGCATTAACCTGTATCATGAAGATAACACATTAACCTGTATCATGAAGATAATGCATTAACCTGTATCATGAAGATAACGCATTAACCTGTATCATGAAGATAACGCATTCACCTGTATCATGAATATAACGCATTAACCTGTATCATGAAGATAACGCATTAACCTGTATCATGAAGATAATGCATTAACGCATTATCATAATAGGATAACGCATTATAATGATAATGCGAAGATAAACTTCATGATAATGCGAAGATAACGCATTATCATGAAGATAACGCATTAACCTGTATCATGAAGATAACACATTAACCTGTATCATGAAGATAATGCATTAACCTGTTCATGAAGATAACCATTTGTACATTTTAACCCATGGCTCAAAGCAAATTGTACCGAACGAGGGAGTACTGTCCGAGTCTCCTCAAATGATGTGACCCTCTGATTAGTCTCGTCCTGAAGGGATTTGTGAGACTATTGGAATGTGTCTGTCTACGTTCACGTCTGTACATTTTCCTTTTCAATCACCTTCCTTTGAAACCACTTCTCCGATCAATATGAAACTTTAAACATAAGAGGGACTCTCCGTGGAGAATATTTTATTTATAATTCCGACGTCATCGGTTACATGATATGACAGCCATACTAGATTAAAGGAAAAAAAATTAGATATCTTTCCAAGACGGCTAAACAAAAAAATTGAAACTTGGCATATTCCATCAACTCCGCATGGGGTCAGGTGTAGACGACGACACCCTAGTAGTATTACACTCACAATTGGTCGAATCAAAATCTGAAAAATGTATCTTAAAATGCCTTACTCTGCTTATTACTCCATCAGGAACAACCCATTCATTCTTCTTCGTCTTCCTCAAAATCTCCTCCTATTCTCCTTGACAAGGTTTATTTTCCAAACCTCCTAACTCCTAAACACATCGTCACGCAAACTCTTGGGTTTCACTCTCAGCCATGATCTCTCGCAGGCCACATTCCAAAGTTGGTCTCCAAAGCCAGACAGAAGGCATCCTCCGTTGTGCAAAGTCCATTCTTGGCACACCTGAACTCCTATCGACCTACAAGGCTTTCAATCCACATTTGATGGAGTACTGCCCTCCTCCCCTCTGGGCTGGCTCCCCTGCCTCACATATTGCTCAGCATGATGCCATGGAAATCAAGGCCTTCAACATCATTGGAATCTCTCACGATGAAGCTGAGTATATGGGCTATCACTTCACCATTGCCGACAGGACAGTGGTCTCTCTGTCTTTTCTGCCTCATTTCTGATCTTGCACCCGCTGCCCTCTCTGTGCTCTGTCCCCCCATGTATCGGCAGGATGCATGCGATGCACCAACAACCCCCTCCAAGTGAAACTGCCTAAATCCAGGTCCACAGCTCACCTCTACCTATTTATTCCTCCACTTTTGATCTTTTCTTCACCCGTTAAACCAACCAACCTCTCCGAGAACTTTACTAACATATCCATTTGTTCATCCCTTGATTTGCCCCCAACCACTCATCATTACCTGCATCCCCTGGTTGTCTGTCTCCGCCGACTTTTCTCCTTTCCCCTTTGTTATGTTGTGTCCTGATATGTTTTGTGTACGGGCTCCTTCACGAGCATAGTTTGTACAAAAAAATCTGAAAAATCTGAAGCTTCATATATCTGATTCATCAACCGATGTGAGGGAAGAATTAAATTGATGACGTCATCAGTCACGTGGTTTGGCGGCCATATTGGATTGAAAATAAAAAGGTCAAAAAAATATTCTTCTCAAGAACCACTTAGCAGATCGATGCGAAATGTCATGTTGGTATGAATCTGAAATTCTCAGCTGAAATTGACTGAAATTGACTGAAAATCTGAAAATTGACTGAAATTGACTGAAAATTTCAAATCTGAAATTGACTAGCCATGGGAAATATAGTTGGAATTTTTTTTAAAATATTAATCTTCATTGATGCAATTTTGCCTTAATGTGCACAAAAGTGGTTGTTAAACATAATAATCGATAAAGCTATGGATAATGGCAATGTATGGGCAATAATAGTAGTTTGCTTAGTGAACAATGGTATTTTTGTTCAGAAAGAGTGTGCGACACCAAACTATGCGCTTACTGAGTGCTGCTCTAGTTATTCGATGCTTTGCATTCACCAAGTCTTATGGGAACACGGCCATACCAACACTATGCCTGGCTCATGAAAAATGTGGACAAGGTAAAAGGAAAAAGGTCCATGCTTGTGAAAACACCAATGGCTGATAAACCTCCACAACGCAAGCAGGACAGCCAGCTTAACAGTCCTTTTAAGGCATACTCCTCTACGCAACACACTCAATTTTCAGGAATCGGAATCAATTCTGCCAGGAATCAAAATCAGAAGCAGACAGACCAATGGCAAGCGTATGTTCCTGTTACTTTCCAAAAAAAAAGTTACAAAAATGATCATAAAATATTAACAGTAATATTCACGGTTCTATTAATAAGCACAGTAGCAAAATCATGATCTTGCCTTTGGCGTCTCTGAGACACTCATTACCAAGGACATTGCTCGTGCAAGCTCTTTGTACATTTGTCATGTTTATTTTCTCTGCACGGTGAGAATAACGCACAGTAAAACGATGACGGAGCAGCCATGATAATTTGAAAAGGCCAATGGCCTAACAGCCCAATTCTGTCACAAGCATGAGCAGACTAATTACAAAGAAGGTCAGTTAATAATATTGATATGCATAATCATAAAATCATTTGCATTTATATTGTGCCTTTTGTGCCAAGGCCATTGAAAAGGGTTCTGGAGCATGCAGTGAAATTATAAATGTATAAATGTGAAAACATCATCAAAATAACCAATTGCATTGAGAAGCACAAGTGAGTTTGAGAGCAGGTTGATGCAGGGCATTGGATGCATGGGTGGGTGGCGGATTAAGATTCTCAAAGCTAAGAAAAGAATGTTAAAAAAACAGACATGGCACAGAATCTACAGTATAAAACCAAGATAATCAAGGATTAGAAAGAGTCAGTGTTAACCTCGTCATCACCCTGTAGTTGCGCAACTCTGAGACACTTTGTCTGCCTATGTCTCTGCTGGTTATTATTGATTATTTTATTATTTTTTATTTGTAATTGTATTTTTTTTTATTGACTCCACATTTTGTGGTTTAGAGCAAACTGCACTGGATAGTCCTTCATTAGATGTGGTGATGCCTGACATATTGGAAGATTACAAGTATGGTTGTATTGGTGCATTAACCTCAGGGTAAAGTACACGGTATAAAGAGACGGAATGAACAGGACGTTGATTTAGGTATTTTAACCACCGAGGGAAGCATGCCGATGCAATGTGCATGGACCCTCATCGGGGCAAACCCCCTCCTGCTCTGACCAAGAGTTATCGCCCAAAACATCAGCTTCTCTTTGGTTCCCATGGCTGTTAGCATAACCTCAATGGACGTCCTGTTCATTTCATCCATTGCACCACCTGCCGCTGACGTAGATAAACACTAGCCTTCAACAGAAAGAAGCTGTTCATCTTACGATCAACATCTTGGAAAGAAATGGCAATCGGTAGGTTGGGGGAGGGGGCGGCGGGGAGGGTAATGGCCTTTGGGTGAGACTCACCAAGTGTGTAAGATAGAGCTTGGTAGATTTTAACACTTATTCAAATCTCAAGACAAGGCCAAGTGTCACAAAATATTTTGGATTTTGGATGAAGATGATGGGAATAGAGCCTGTGATTGATGTTGTGAAGAGGAACTGGTTGAGATGGTTTGGTCATGTGTTGAGGAAGGATGAAAGTGACTGGTTGAGAAGAGTGATGGAAATGAATGTAGAAGGAAGTAGAGGACGGGGAAGACCGAGAAAGACTTGGCTAAAGGTGGTGGAAGAAGAAATGTGGGCAAGGGGGTTAACAAGGGGAGATGCAGAAAATAGGGCAAAATGGAGAATATTGTCATGGGGACCGCAAGGCTAACCCCCGCTCTAGCAGGGAAAATGGCCCTAAAATGCATGTTGTTGTCTGTGTTGTACCGCATATTGTTTTTACTTGCTTTTATTTATTAGTATCACCTTTTTATGTTCACCATCAATTCTCTCCCTGCACTCGTCCTGCACTGCCCTCTCTCCACCTCCCCCCCAGGATTACCTCTGGCTACGCCTTCCCCTTCGCTCCCACCTTTTGTTCATATCTGTGTTGTACCATCCACCAAACAGTGATGACTCCATCTACATCTCGCTGTCTGATAACATGGACTAACTTCTATCTACTCATCCCAACTCCCTCTTCCTCATATGTGGTGATTTCAATTGTCACCATGCCAGTTGGCTGGGTGTGGGTACCTCTCTCACCAGCCATGGCTCCCCAGCAAAGGACTTCTGCGACTAACTGGGACTGACACAATCTGTCAATTTCCCAACCCGGATCTCAGTCAACGGAGCATCTTCTCTTCCAGACTTGGTTATGACTAACTTCCCTGCAAATGTCTACTGCTCTTCTTCTGCTCCAATCGGCTCATCTGATCATGTGCTTGTTAAAGTGGACATCTCTCTGACCATTCTCAGAGAGCCTCCTCAGCGTCGAAGAGTCTGGAATTTCACTCAGGCCAGCTGGCACGGTCTTCAAGCAGCCATCAATCATCTGGACTGATCTCCCATCTCTACCGCCTCTGACATCAACTCATCCTGGGAATTCTTCCAAAGTAAATTGCTCTCTCTCATACACAGATTTATCCCATCTCATCTTCAGTTGTCATTACCTTCCTCCCGTCCATGGTACACAGAATCTTATAGTGAGGCAGCTGCCCAGAAACAACTTGCCTTCGCCTCCAACGCAAATCCAACGGAAGGAAATCTCATTTCCTTTCACAAAGCCCGAAACAAGTGTTTGTCCACCCTCAGGAGAGCCAGGAAACAATATCTCTCCACTCTCAAGACCGAACTCTAAATCCTGTCTCCCTCTTCCAAATCCTGGTGGCGTCTGGTCACATCTGTTTCTGGTGTTTGTTCCCCTTCCATCCCCTCCCTTACCTCAAACAGCTACACAGCTGACTCCGCACGTGAAAAAGCTGAATGCCTCAACTCTGTGTTTGCCTCAAAATATTGTGTCCCAAACCCATCCCTCTCTGTACCCAGTCGTACCCAGCTGCTCCTGGACTCTGTGTCCTTTCCTTCTGACAAGGTGGAGAAGTTTCTGTCAACCCTCGACTCTGATTCTGCAACTGGACCTGACGGCATCAGCCCACGGGTCCTAAAATCCTGCTCTGCCGCTCTTTCACTCCCTCTCTCTGTTCTCTTCACCCTCTCTTTTGCTCAAGGTCATCTGCCATCAGCTTGAAAATCAGCTAACATTACCGCTTTACACAAAAAACGTGCAAAAACAGATCATTGCAACTACAAACCAATCAGCCTTCTCCCAATTATCAGCAATGCCATGGAATCCATCATTGCTTCGGATATCAAATCTTTCCTCTTCTCCAATGGCTTCATCTCTGATCATCAATTTGGTTTCAGACAAAGGCACTCTACTCTGGACACGCTGCTTCTGCGGTCTCAACAATGGATGGAGGTCCTCAATGTCAAACAGGAAATTAGAGCTGTCTCCCTTGACATATCACGTGCCTTCGATACGGTCTGGCACCCCGCTCTGCTCACCAAACTCTCCTCCTATGGTATCCATGGAAATCTCCACGCATGGCTTGCGGACTTCCTCTCTAGTCGTAGTCAACGTGTGGCCCTGAATGGGTTTCTCTAATCTTCCCTTCCTGTTCAGGCTGGAGTTCCCCCAAACAGTGTTCTGGGCCCTGTGCTTTTTCTGGTCTTCATCAATGGTCTCTCTGACTCTCTTAAAAATCCTCTCTATCTCTTTGCTGATGACTCCACTCTCTGCCGCTCCATACCTCATTCCTCAGATCAGCAGTCTGCAGCCTCCTCACTCTCTGCAGACCTGGACAAAATCACAGACTGGTCAAACAAGTGGAACATGTCTTTCAATCCTGACAAATCTCTCACTCTTACGACGTCTCTCCAAAAAGACCGACTGGACAACACTCCCATCCACTTTCTGAACAATCCTCTCCAAAAAGTTCTGTCACTCATGCTTTTGGGTCTTACTATCTGCCATGATCTTTCCTGGGAAAAACACATTTCAAATCTGGCCTCCAAAGCCAGTCGCCGACTGGGCAAGCTCCGTCGTGCGAAGTCCTTCCTTGGCATACCTGAGCTCCTCACCACATACAAGGCTTTCATCCACAGCTTAATGGAATACTGTTCTCCCCTCTGGGCCGGTGCTCCTGCCTCACACCTAGCTCGGCTTAACGCTGTTGAAACCAAAGCTTTCAGAATCATTGGAATCTCCCGCGATGAAGCTAACTCCGAGGGCTTTTCACTTACTCACCGCAGGCAGGTTGGTGGTCTTTCTCTTCTACCGACTCCTCTCCAGACTTGCTCCCCCAGCTCTCTCTGGGTTCTGTCCCCCAAATATTCCTACAGGTCGCACAAGATCAGCCTGCAACCCTCTTATGGTTAAACTGCCAAAATCAAGACTCTCTGCTCACCTTCACTACTTCATTCCTCTTTTCTCCCGCCTCTGGAACAAACTCCCTCACTCTCTTCAATCCCACTCCTCCCTCCAAGTCTTTAAAACAGCTGTTCACCACCATCTATTATCTTCCCCCATCCAAAACCTTGATCTTTTCTACCCCCGCTAATTTCACCCCAGAGCCACTTTTTTGAAATACCAACTTCTTTCCTGGAAGTCCTTGCAGTGTCCTTGTGTTTTATACTTCTCCCACTCCCCCCCCCCCCCTTCCCACGCCTCCTCCCCCCAAGCCCTCGCCCTCCCACAGATCTCCCGATGTCCCTGCTCTTCTGTGTGCTTCCCCTTCTCTCCCCATCTTGTCTATCGCTCCCCTTATTATATACTTTGTGTGTCTGTTTGATTTTTGTGTGTGATAAATGTTAGCTCTTTCATGAGCCTCGATCCTGTATACAAAAAAAAAAAAAAAAATTCAAGGATGACGTACTAACAGCTAATTTGGTTTCCTCTGCATGAAATGCAGCGGAATACCTATTGTTTTCCCTCGAGTTTTACTTCTTATTATTCTTCCACCCTATTTTTCACCTCCGAAAACTTTAAAATCAATGTTCTCAGCAACCGTTGGTCCGATTGACACTAAATTTTCACCAAGTGATTGGCTCGACTTGTAGAATTTTTTACTGCTAATTATGACGTCATAGGTCACATGGTATGGACGTCATCATCTTGGAAAATACCTTCAACTTTGCCCCTATATCTCGGTTCAATGCAAAAAATGGAGTCATGGCTCTTTCTAAAGAACTATGCAATGGGACAAAAAATGTGTTTATTTAAAATATTAAAAGTGCTAACGTTACGAAGTTAGAATTTGACAAATAGATCCTTTGCTCCCATGAATACCATTTTATTTTTTTTACATAGCCTCAGTTTTAAAAAATTTAGGCTCAAAAAAATTTCGACATCATACTTCACACGGTTTGGCCGCCATATTGTTTTTCGTGAAAAAACATTAAAACCCCATTTTTCTCCAACAGCTGAACAGATTGCGCCCAAACTTTGCATGCAGAATCGCATGCCCATGCCGAAAAAAAAGTTCCCACATGACGACGTTGTACGTCACATCGTTTAGGAGTTATGACGTTTTTAAGCATAAATTTTAAATCCTATCTCCTGCCTAATTTTTTAAGATATCGAGTGGAAACTTTGCACAAATGTTCCCCATGTGGGGAAGTTAAAAGGTTACTTGGGAAGTTTCGATAAGTCACATGGGTTGGCAGCAATTGTTGATTGAACGAAAATCTTTAAAAGCTTTTATCTCTTTAACCACTGTATTGATCAACTTTGAAATTTTAATGTAATGTATCTCTCATCAAGGGGAATAAGTTTTTAAAATTCCAACATGATTGGTTGTACGGTCTGGAAGCTAGAAGTCCGTACTGATGAAAGAAGAAGAAACGCAACACTTTTTTTTCTCAGGCCATGTAACTGATTGGTTTCCTGCGTCGCAGCTTCGCATACCCTTGGTGATTTCGAGAGATAAGAAAAAGGTAAGTTGAAAGTTTGTGGGATTTGTAGTTTTAAAGTTATTGCCGAATAAAGAAATCACACCTTTGCTGAGAGCCGTGTATGAATTTTCACTTGGTGTGATTTGTGCAGATGGCCTGTACGAGCTCATTTCAACTCGGAATTAAATTCGGCTTTCAGATTTGGTAGTCGCGAAGGTAGTTGGATACTCGACCACCGCAAACCTGGTGCAACTCGGATATAATTTGACTGAGTTACCTCGGGTCGCGAGGGGAAATTATATAATACTGTACACTTATCGCGATTCATGCAGGCTCAAATATGAATTAAATTCTGATTTCAGATTTGGCAGTCGTTCGGATATACTCACACTCGACCAAAACAAATTTGGCAAAATTCCGACTATTTTTGCCGAAAATATGACACGATTGTATTTCATATAGAGAACCCCCAAGTCTGTCGGCATTAGTTAATCGACGTTAAGCTGGCCGTCCCATCTGTTGGCATTAGTTGATCAACGTTAAAGTGGCCGTCCCATTTGTTCGGCATTAGTTTCATGAGGATGAAATTTATTGAGCATCATCTAGGGATAAATTGATGGAGAAAAAAACCAATGATATGAAAGTGGTTGTGTATGAAAGCGTGGAAGCGGAGGGAACCGGTCATCACTGCCAGAAGTTATAAAGTGGCAGTTCTAGTTTGTGTTTTGTTTTAATTGTGTGGCAATAAATAGAGCTTAGCAATGTGAGCTTACCTTTTTGTTGAGTTCAGCAGTTCCATGCAAGTGCAATTCTGAAAGGAAATGAAATATTTTTCAGAATAAGGGAAACGGTGTGGTTATAATAATAATAATAATAATAATAATAATAATAATACATTTATTTTATATGGTGCTTTTCAAGAAGCCCAAAGGCGCTTTGACAGAGTACAAAAAAACAAGTGCAAAAAGACAAAAATCAATAGGTAAATAATCAAAGCAAAAGGAAGGAGAAGGAGAAGAGATAGTCAGGGGTTAAATGCTGTGGGTTAAATATTGAATGCAGTGTTGAACAGGTGGGTCTTGAGTGATGTTTTGAATGTGGTGAGTGAGGGGGAGTCTCTGATGGTGTGAGGTAGTGAGTTCCAGAGGGTGGGAGCAGCGATGGAGAAGGCCCTGTCCCCCCAGGATCTGAATTTGGTCTGCATGGGGGGGGGGGGGGGGGGATCAGGAGGTTGGTACTAGCAGGTTGCGAGTGGGAGTGTGTCTGGAGAGGAGGTCAGTCAGGTAGGATGGGGCCAGGTTATGGAGGGCTTTGTAGGTCAAGAGGAGGATTTTGTACTGGATTCTCTGGGGGATGGGGAGCCAGTGAAGCTTGTAAAGGACGGGGGTGATGTGGTCACGGGACCGGGAATGGGTGAGTAGACGGGCAGCGGAGTTCTGAATGTATTGGAGTTTATTGGTGATTATTGAGGGTGAACCAAAGAGGAGGCTGTTGCAGTAGTCCAGACGGGAGGTGATGAAGGCGTGGATGAGGGTTTCTGCAACCGTGGAGGAGAGGGATGGACGGAGACGGGCGATGTTTTTCAGGTGAAAGAAGGCTGTCTTTGTGATCTGTTTAGTGTATTTGTCGAAGGAGAGGGTTTGGTCAAAGATGATGCCAAGATGATGCCAACAAACAAACTTTATAGAGACTTAAACTCGTATAGCTATGAATCGAATATTGCTACAGTATCAGTTGTGCATCTTGTAAAATACATATACAGTCTTCATAATAGCCATACTTGCATCAACATTTTGACTCAGTCATGACAGAAAAAAAAATGGGGGCAATACCCTTGGGTACTCACCTGGTAGAATAAAGCAGTACACTACATCGACTAAGGTATTTAAAACAGTATCAGGGGTTTTAAACCAATTTCAATAATTGCGAGGAGACAAGGCAGCCTGTAGAATCATACCAACACAAAAATGAAACTTCAAACAAACAAAACATAGGGGCAATAAACCTGGTGCTCACCTGGTAGAATAAACAGTATACTGCACTGACTGAAGGTATTTTAAACCAATTCCAACGGTTACTACAAGACAGGGCAGCATCTCGAATCATACTAACATAATCATAAGACTTTAAACAAACAAACCAAAAAAAATACCTATTTTGGGGGGCAACCCCACCCCCCCCCCCTCACATCTCGTGTACCTCCTCAGACCCCAATTTTTCGAATGCCTTGAACATACATTGGTACATCACGGATGATGAAGGTTGTGGTGAAGTTTCATCAAAATTGTGTGTGTAGGTTCTGATAAAAAGGAAATACCTATTTTGGGGGGCAACCCCACCCCCCCCCACCCCATATATCCCCAAAGGGGCAGTTATTTTTAATGCCGTGAACAAACGTTGGTACAGTCATGGCCAAAAATATTGGCACCCTTGTACTTTTTTCAAATAATGCACCATTTCTTCCAGAAAATTGTTGAAATAAAAAAATATTTTGGTTTCCACAAATGTATATCTTTGGTTTGCAGTGGAACAAAACAAAAAACCTGAAAAATTACTTAATCTTAGCTTATTCCACCAAGAAATCCTAAAATGGCCCGGACAATATTATTGGTACCTTTTAGAAGTTGTTAAAAATAATTAGATTTCAAGCAGGTGATTCTCCTTTACTTTGGAATTTATCTCACCTGTCGTGAGTTGCAGGTGCCTGCAATATAAAAATCACTCATTCAACCAGTTTGATTGGAGAGGAGTCATTCTGCTGTTTTGTGTCACTTTGTGTACCACAATGAGTATGGAGAAAAGAACAAAAACTGGAGAATTGTCTGAGGAGGTCAGACATAAGATTGTAGCCAGGCATGGACAATCTCAAGGCTACAAGTTCCATCTCCAGGGACCTTGATGCTCTTGTGTCCATCGTACGCAATGTTATCAGGAAGTTTAAGGCCCATGCCACTGTAGCCAACCTCCCTGGACGTGGCCGCAAGAGAAAACTTGATCGAAGATTGCAGTGAAAGATTGTTCAAATGGTGGAGAAAGCACCTCAATCAACTGCCAAACAGATTCAAGCTGACCTTCAGACACAAGGTACGACAGTTTCAACTCGCACCATCAGTCAACAACTCAATGAAAGGGGGTTCTATGGCAGGAGACCCAGGAGGACCTCAATTCTGAGAGACACAAAAGAAAGCCTGACTGGAGTTTGCCAAAACACACCTGAACAGGCCAAAATCCTTCTGGGAGAATGTCCTGTGAATGGATGAGACCAAATTAGAGTTTTTTTTGGGTAAAGCACATCATCTCTATGTTTACAGAAAATAAAATGAAGCCTTCAAAGAAAAGAACACCTTCCCTACAGTCAAACATGGAGGAGGTTCAGTGATGTTTTGGGGTTGCTGTGCTGCCTCTGGCAGTGGGTACCTTGAATGTGTGCATGGCATCATGAAATCAGGAGATTACCAAGGCATTTTGGAGCGCAATGTTCAAACCAGTGTCA
The DNA here is from genome assembly GCF_964187855.1 of Myxine glutinosa. Classification (NCBI taxonomy): domain Eukaryota; kingdom Metazoa; phylum Chordata; class Myxini; order Myxiniformes; family Myxinidae; genus Myxine; species Myxine glutinosa. The sequence goes on from NC_136267.1 coordinate 66,972,245, forward strand.
GAAAGCTGGGTCTCTGTCGAAAGTCATGGGTCTTGTAGCAGGACAATGACCCCAAACACACTTCAAAAAGCACCCAGGAATGGTTTTAGACAAAACACTGGACTGTTCTGAAGTGGCCAGTAATGAGTCCAGATGTAAATCCCATTGAATACCTGTGGTGAGATCTGAAAACAGCAGTTGGGAGGAGGCACCCTTCAAATGTGGGAGAACTGGAGCAGTTTGCACAAGAAGAGTGGGCCAAACTGCCAGTAGAGAGCTGGAGGAAGCGCTTGACTGCAGTTATTTTGTCCAAAGTCTGTGAAAGAATGAAATGAATGATCGTTTTAAGGCAATTTTCCCCGCTAGAGGAAAGGTTAGCCTTGCGGGCCCCATGACAATCATGGTTCCCTGTTTGAGGCAATGTTTTTATGGCCGGATGCCCTTCCTGACGCCAACCCTTAGTCGCTTCTTATGATGCGCAGGGATACGGATGGTGTACCTATTCTAAATCGGGGTACACACCGGGAAACTGAACAACTCAGATGGACTGACGGATGGAGAATCTGTGCTACCAAATATTAAGTCGAGAGTGTTAATTAATTTGTCAATGCAATTTCTTTTTATTTTCTGATTTAAAAGGATATATTAAGTTCTGAATCAAAAACAAAGGTTCTGTAATATTAACAGTGAAATAAAGAATTGTGGAGACAAAATAGTTTTGTCAATTTCAACTTATTTTTTAGAGATTATTGTGTTATTCGAAAAAAGTGCAAGGGTACCAATATTTTTTGCCACGACCGTACATCATGGGTGTGATGAAGGTTGTGGTCAAGTTTCATCGAAATCGTGTGTGTAGTTTCAGAGAAGAAAGCAAATATCTATTTTGGGGGGGTCAAACCTGGACCAACGTTGACCCCCCATAAACACCTAAAGGGGCAGATTTTTTAAAATGCCATGAACAAACTTTGGTACATCATGGTTGATGAAGGTTATGGTAAAGTTTCATCGAAATAGTGTGTGTAGTTTCAGAGGAAAAAGCAAATGCCTATTTTGGGGGGTCAAACCTGGACCCACGTTGACCCCCCATAAACACCTAAAGGGGCAGATTTTTTTAAATGCCGTGAACAAACTTTGGTACATCACGGGTGATGAAGGTTGTGGTAAAGTTTCATCGAAATAGTGTGTGTAGTTTCAGAGAAAAAAGCAAATCCTATTTTGGGGGGGTTAAACCTGGATCCACTTTGACCCCCGGTAGACCCCTTAAACCCAGACTTTTTTTAATGCCATGGACAAACTTTAGTCAAAATACACCAAATATCATTTGTTCCACATTTGGTCGCAATCCATTCACGGTTTCGGAGAAGAAGTTTCAAGTGTTTAAGGACTGATGGACGGACCATCTCATAAGCTCCCAGGAACGACGTTGCAGGTGACCTAAACATGATGCAAGCTACCGGCTGACATATTCATCTCTGCACCGTCTAATCTGGTCTTCATTCACGATTAACTATAAAATGTCAGGCTGGTGCTTTGCAGGCAAGGTCTTGATTGGTCGCATCATTCAGTACGCCATCGGTTGGAGGGAAGGTCGGACTAGTTGTCCTGCCTGCCAGCAATTGTTTTGATCACATTCCAAGATCGGTAATTGTGTGCAACAATATTGTAGATCAAGGATCATGAAAGAGAAAGGAAGGAGACATGGAGCTGCATGCCAGAAGCTCCCTTTGTTACCATCCACTGGCACATTATTCTGGAAACTTGAAAACTAACTCGGTTTGCATATGCATGGTTTGTGTAATTGTGCCGACGAGCAATCTAGCTGATTCTAGCTTACCTAGCTTAGCTGTCTTGCTAAGCGTCTATTTATTCATTCTGTCTATCGTCCCAAGGTCTCTCCTTTTATTTTTCCTTGTCATAATAATTATTCTCATTTCTTAAGACCACATGTCTGCTTTGTACTACATCGTACAATGCTGGTGCAACCCTTTTGGCTCATTGAACATCTCTGTGGGTTCAAATTAAGTTAATTGTAATTTTGATAACAGGTGTTTGTGTGTTTAGTTTCGCAGAGCATCAAAATCACCGCTCGGGGTGCCCCATACTCATTTCGACCTCAAGACAGAAGCCGGCCATTCGTGAAAACCTCGCATGGGCACAATCACTCCCAGAGGGACATGGTGTTTTTTAGATTTATGGCGTACGATTGGAGAAGTGCCTGTGGGATTGTGTCGTTTATGGATCATGTACAATGAGTGGTAGCAAGTGTAAACCTTTATCGTTTACAGACAGTGTACAGTGGCAAGTAAGTGGTACAGTGCATATTTTAAAATTTTGCCTATTTGCATTTACAGTGAGACCTCTGTATCAGGTACCCTGGCTATATCAAACATTCATAATATGTTTTTATCAATGCATAATTCCCTGCATTCAATATCCACTGTATTCATAATCTACATAATTCCCTGTATTCAACAACATTGTCAGCTCTTACACGGGCCTCGACTGAGTGAAGAAAAACAAGAGCAATGCTACTGTCACCAATATGCCCCCACATGTCATGGATAGATGCCCTCATTCACTGTCCTAAAAATAAACAACTTTGATTTAAATCCCTTCAGCTGTTTTCAAGTATCACATTTTCACCAGCCATGACAGGTTTCACATCGATCGGTGAAGCGGTTTCAAAGAAGGGATAAAAAAAATCGGCTTTCAATGCCACACCACGTGACATATGACATTTTAAAATGTACACTCTGCATATGTATAGGTAGGGGATCATGTTTGTGAAGTTTCGTGTTTATTGGATAAGGTTCGTTTTTCTATCCAAGATGGCTGCCAAACCACGTGACCTACAACGTCATCATTTTCAAACTATATGCAACAATGGTGTACAATGACAATGACCAATGTCAACAATGTACAACAACATTGTACAACAACAGTAAAATGACAATGTCAACAATGACATTTGTAAAGCTTTGCATCGATAGAGTAAGTGGTTTCAGAGATATAATTATTGAATATTTTCCTTCAATCCAATATGGCTGCCACAACATGTGACCAATGATGTTTTCGTGATCATCGTTTAATCGCCATGCCTAGTCAATGACACATGTAAAGTTTAGTTTCAATTGGTTTGGTGGTTTGGGGGAAGATGTTTTTTTTAAGGTTTCAGGTTAAATCCAATGTGGCTGCCAAACCATGTGACCTATGATGTCATAAATTTAATATTTCAATACAAATGGGTCATACATAATGTGCATGAAATTTCAGATTTTTAGGACAAGGAATTCAATTAAAACATTTTTGGCTGGTACACCACTTTACCGATGATGTCATCATTATCATGCTTTTGTTCCCCATTGGGAGTACTTGATAATGTGCCAAGTTTTATTTTTTTCATTGAGCGGTTTCCAAGAAATATTTTTAAAAGTATTTGCGTTTAATCCAAGATGGCTGCCATACCATGTGAGTAGTGTAATAATGTTGCTTCTGGGACACCTCCGTTTAACATGGGAAATCCCTATCTAATGTCATTTACCCCCTTGTCTTTTTCAAAAATCATAAACACCTCTATTTCTCCCACCCTCATCTTTATGAACCTTTTGTCTGTAGTACCTATCCTTAATGTTGTTCATTAGACCACTCAAACACTACAAATATTTGTTTTCTCTTATAGACCTATCATCCTTCTTCTACATATCATCTGGCAGATTAATCTTTGACCCATTCACTTCCATATTAATTCTTTCCCTCCCTCATTGCCCCTAAACACCTATATTTCTCTCACCCTGTTCTTTACGAACCTTCTAACCTTTTGACATGTTATCCTTATTCATTAGACCACTTAAACACCTGTGATCCTTCTGACCTCATGGACCTTTTAACCTTTTACTCTTAATATCATCTGGTGAATATAACCCACTCAAACAACGACCCTACAAATATTTGTTTATGCGTGGGAAATAATTTAATTCTCCTACAACTCTCTTCACCATCTAATATATTAACAAAAAATATGTTTGAGTTTGGTTCTTTATTAAGATATTTTAACTGAGCTAAGATAAAATGGTAAACCTCCCTCAATGTTCTTGTTTGAGCGCCTCCAGTGCCACATACCATTTTTTGGTAAGCCCCGCCCACTTTTTGGTAAACCACGCCCATTTTTACTAAGCCCCGCCCACTTTTTGTTAAGCCACGCCCACTTTTTACTAAGCCCCGCCCACTTTTGCTAAGCTCCTCCCACTTTTGCTAAGTCCCACCCACTTTATAAACTCTTCAGCATTGTATCATTTCCAGGTAATACATAACATCATTTTCAGGGAATTTCCATCACATCATTTCCAGTTAAGACACGCCCAGGGAATTTCCACAGGAAATGACACACACCCAGCCCTTCTTATAAAAGGCACCGACCACACAGGCTTTTTCAAACACGCTTTCTGCTTCACTTGAGAATGGACTCCTATGCCGAAATGGAATGGGATAACTTTGCTATTCCTTGGAGTCCTACTACCTGTGTAGCGCTCAACCTTCAGATTGATGAACTGGACTCGAACCTCTTGTCGATGGAGGAAATTGTATCTGAGCTACGAAATGAAAATTCTACTTTTAACACAACTTGGGATAAAGTTATTTTTTTGTTTGAAGATCTTTTGAACAACCAAGACCCACAGAACGAGTTCTACCTTGATGACCCAGCCAAAGAGTTATACCTTGGAGATCCACAAAATCCTGAAAAAGAGTTCTACCATGATGATACTTATTGTGAGTTATCAAAACAAAACCCACTGAACGAGTTCTACCTTGATGACCCAGCCAAAGAGTTATACCTTGGAGACTCACTAAATTTGGGAAAAACTAATTATGAGGTCTGCCTAGATGGTTCTAACTGTGGAGCCTACCTTGGAGACTCACTAAATTTGGGAAAAACAAATTATGAGGTTTGCCTAGATGGTTCTAACTGTGGAGCCTACCTTGGAGACTCACTAAATTTGGGAAAAACAAATTATGAGGTTTGCCTAGATGGTTCTAACTGTGGAGCCTACCTTGGAGACTCACTAAATTTGGGAAAAACTAATTATGAGGTCTGCCTAGATGGTTCTAACTGTGGAGCCTACCTTGGAGACTCACTAAATTTGGGAAAAACAAATTATGAGGTTTGCCTAGATGGTTCTAACTGTGGAGCCTACCTTGGAGACTCACTAAATTTGGGAAAAACAAATTATGAGGTTTGCCTAGATGGTTCTAACTGTGGAGCCTACCTTGGAGACTCACTAAATTTGGGAAAAACAAATTATGAGGTTTGCCTAGATGGTTCTAACTGTGGAGCCTACCTTGGAGACTCACTAAATTTGGGAAAAACAAATTATGAGGTTTGCCTAGATGGTTCTAACTGTGGAGCCTACCTTGGAGACTCACTAAATTTGGGAAAAACTAATTATGAGGTTTGCCTAGATGGTTCTAACTGTGGAGCCTACCTTGGAGACTCACTAAATTTGGGAAAAACTAATTATGAGGTCTGCCTAGATGGTTCTAACTGTGGAGCCTACCTTGGAGACTCACTAAATTTGGGAAAAACTAATTATGAGGTCTGCCTAGATGGTTCTAACTGTGGAGCCTACCTTGGAGACTCACTAAATTTCATAAAATTAGGAAAAGAGTTTTACCTTGGAGACTTTGAAAACTGGTTTCGTTTTGGAGACTCGGAATGGGGGTTTTGTTTTGATGACTCGGAATGTGATACCTATCTTGGAGGCTCAACAGGAATGTGGTTATACCTTGGGAACTTGGAAAGTTGGTTTTATTTTGGAGACTCTACCTGTGGGGTTCCTCTTGGAGACTCTTTGGATTCTAAAGCAATGAACAATGTTCTTTATTTAATGACGCTTGATTTAAGCAATATCAAGAAAGTTCGAGGAAGAAAATGCTGGAAAATTCTTTCTTCCCATTTCTACTTCTTCAAACTTAAAAGCCTTGAAAGACAGAATTGGAGGAAGAGGAAAAAAAAAAAAAGAAATACGTATTTAAAAAAGAAGAAAAGAAAGATTATGTTAGGGTTTGGGTGGGATTTTGAATGTGAGGGTTAGGGATGGGGTTGGGTTAGGGTTGGGATTTTGAATGTGAGGGTTAGGGTTGGGGTTGGGTTAGGGATGGGGTTGGGTTAGGGATGGGGTTGGGTAAGGGATGGGTTGGGTTAGGGTTGGGATTTTGAATGTGAGGGTTAGGGTTGGGGTTGGGTTAGGGATGGGATTGGGTTAGGGTTGGGATTTTGAATGTGAGGGTTAGGGATGGGTTGGGTTAGGGATGGGGTTGGGTTAGGGATGGGGTTGGGTTAGGGTTGGGGTTGGGTTAGGGATGGGGTTGGGTTAGGGATGGGGTTGGGTTAGGGATGGGGTTGGGTTAGGGATGGGGTTGGGTTAGGGATGGGGTTGGGTTAGGGATGGGTTGGGTTAGGGATGGGTTTGGGTTAGGGATGGGGTTGGGTTAGGGCTTGGGTTGGGTTAGGGTTTGTATATTATTATGACTCACTCGCACATACACACACACACAAAAGTTAAGCCCCAACTAAAAAGTTGTGGGATTCTGTGTTTGGGGTTCACAGATTTAAAAACGTATCCCCATTATACACACACAAAAGTTAAGCCCCAACTAAAAAGTTGTGGGATTCTGTGTTTGGGGTTCACAGATTTAAAAACGTATCCCCATTATACACACACAAAAGTTAAGCCCCAACTAAAAAGTTGTGGGATTCTGTGTTTGGGGTTCACAGATTTAAAAACGTATCCCCATTATACACACACAAAAGTTAAGCCCCAACTAAAAAGTTGTGGGATTCTGTGTTTGGGGTTCACAGATTTAAAAACGTATCCCCATTACATTTTATTTATTTATTTATTATTTTCAAGGGTATTATCTGCTTACTTGTGTTTTTTGTAATTCTTGTGAGTAAAATGAACCCAAGATTTCTTCTCCATTTAAATCATATAATTTGTAGGTCCAAGGGACTGTATCCATTACATCAATGATTTTAAATAATTCACGAGTCCATTTTTGTGTATAACCTTTCTCAAAATGACTTTTCCATTTGTATATTCTTACAATATCACCAACTTTAAACTTGGGCTTTCTCAAATTAATCTCCTTTTCATATTCTAATTTTGTAAATGTTTCTGATGGTTTTGATTGTGTTGATGAATGAACTGTATTATTGTAATTATCTACAATATCCTGAATTAAATACACCCATTTTTGAGAACCGAGTTGTGTGAATTTTTTATATAATTTCTCTTTTAAAGTACGATTAAAACGCTCAATAACAACTGCCTTTCCTTCATTAAAGGTGCTGTATAATTTAATACCCTTCCCCTTAAGAAATTTCATGAATATTTTGTTATAGAACTCTGTTCCCTCATCAGTCCATAACTTCTTTGGTTTCCTTTTATCCCGATCAAATATTAGCTTAAAGGCTAACATTAAAGTATCACCCCTTTTATTTTTTAAAGGGACAACCCAGGCAAATCTACTCCTCAAATCAATAACGGTTAAAGCATACCTGTATCCCCTGTCATTATTCAATTCAATTAAATCAGCGGACCATATGTGGTCAGTGTATTTAGAATAAACCTTCCTTCTTTTAAACTTTGTGATTATAGGTTTGTGTAATTCTTCAGCCAAAAGCTCCTCAGTCTTGATGGCATCATTAGAGCCTAATAGTTTTTTGAGGAATAACCAAGACCAAGTTTCAATTTAGCATTTATCAAATTTCTCACAATAAACCTATCAACTTTCTCTCTCAACGTTGGATTTTGTATCAAAGACAAATTATACAACATTTCGCTGTCGGCTTTATGTTTTTCAGTCAACGTAGTGGTTTTCCCATAAGCAATATCATGCTTCATACACACTTCGTCAACCCTATTTGTAGGTTTAGACCAAGGTTTAGGATTGTCAGCCTCATCTAATCTTTTATCCAAGTTTGTTCCTGGACCACAGAAAGAATACCCTGGAAGGTGTAATTCCCCTGGAATTCCAGTTGTTGTAAATTTACTTCCTGACAGAAACTTTTGTATGTCTCCTCCTCTTTTAGGAGAGATGAATTGGCACTTTTTAGAGCCACATACTTGACATATTCCTTTTTGATAAACTCTATTATTTTTAGCTTTAACATAAGAGATATTTTTAGATTTAGTTTTCTTTTTACATTTGAGACAATAACTCATATTTATTTATCAGAAAAATTCCGACAGAGTATCAAAACCTTTTTGGTTTTCAACATATACATTTCAATCTTTATTTTTAAAACATAAAGAATCCTAAGGAATGCCTTCACTCTCTCCTCCATTTATTTACAAATAAAAACTAACTAAAGTCAATGACACCAACATCATCAATCACATAATCTTTTCCTTCTTCTTCTTCTTCTTCTTCACCACTTTCTCGTTTAAATCTCTGAAATTGAAGACATTGACGTTCTTATTTTTGAAACCATTATCTTCATAAGAGTTGTTAATTCTTTAATTTCCTCTTCGGTGCGTTGAGATTGATTTATTTGCTTTAATACACTCAATCTTTTATGAATCTCAGTGATTTCCATCTTTTTATATTTTTCCTCCCTCTCTCTTTGCTCCCTCTCCTCCTCCTCCATTTTCTCCCTCTCCCTTTCCTCCTTCTCCTTTTTCTCTCTTTCCTCCTTCTCCCTTTTCTCCCTTTCCTCCTTCTCCTTTTTCTCCCTCTCCTCCTTCTCCTCCTTTTTCTCCCTCTCCTCCTTCTCCTCCCTCTCCCTTTCCTCCTTCTCCTTTTTCTCTCTTTCCTCCTTCTCTTCTTCAACTCCTTCCTCATCCCTTGCTACCCTTGAGTTTGAACCCCAAAGAATATTATACATATACTCATCTGGATTTTGAGATATTCTTGTATCTATAATTATTTTTCTCATAATAGGATACCAATAAGATTTGTTGACGATTTCTAAAAGAGTTTTATATTTCATAACTTTGAGAAGTTCATTTTTATTTAATATTTTAAACAAGTCTCTATTTGTGGGTTTAACAATATCAGTATAAGGCCAGTTTTTTATGACAAAATTCCCATGTATATGCTCCAAATCATAAGGTATGTAATACCGAGCACCCTTTTCTTGTAGGTATCCTTGAATACAAAAATTATAATTCTCTTGTAGTCTTCTTCCTGCCATTTATGTATCAGAAATATATGTGAGATTAATATTATGACAGGTAATACCACCCCATCTTCCCACTACCAAATCGGTTTGTATTCCTCGGCTTTCTATCCTTATCTCATTACCTTCCTTCTTTGTCATGCGAACCATCGCTATACTATCATATATTTTTATTTTCTTAAAATCACGTATTTGTTGTTTACTAATTGTACTTCCACATAAATCCTTATCTTCACCAAGTGGATAATATTCTTCTTTACGAGACTGATTTAAATCATGTAGGTCTTCTATGTTTATTGAAAAAGACCAATTATACCCTAAATCAGGCATATCATACCCCCATTTATTAATTCGCATATTAACTAAATGTCCTTCTTTATAAAATTCAATTGTAAGCAGGTAGTTAAATTCAATGAGGAAAGGTGTATGGTCAGTATAACCAGGTGTTGTGGTTGTAAATTTTACTTCTTTCACAAAACGTGCTGTTTTCTTTAAAAATATATATTGTGATAAATCACTTAATCTAATTAAGTCATTCGCATCTGTAGGGTTTGGATAATTGATTAATTTATAAGTATTCTTCATATTAATATTTTTACTTACACTATATTTTTGTCGTTCAGCCTGTGCCTTTGTATAATAATTTGATAAATCAATATCCTGAGAGGATTTTCCAAAGATAGAACCATCTTTTCCAACATAAGTCATTTATATTAGATTAAAAATGATATCATAAAACTTTTCATTATTGTTGAGTTGAAATAATACATATAAACATAATTGACCACAACATTTAGAATTAATTTCTTGAACTTGAAATGTTTGATAAACACCATTCTGTAAGAATTGTATTACTTCAACAGGTGGTGGCATACCATAACTATCAAAATAATATTTATCCTGACTATTATGAATACAAACCCAATGAGAACCATTCTGTGTGTCTAAATTCATAATAATATTCTTTGTATTCTTATTTATATGTATTAATTCATCTCTCATACAGATTACCACATTATCAATTTTTAGTGTTTTACAATACTTGGCTAGTTCTATATTTGACGTTGTATTCTTTCCAAATTGTTTAAACCATTTATCCATTTATTTATGAGAAAGATACAATCCATTACCCCGTTTAGTTAGTTTAACACCCGCTTGAGCGATAGAGGAAAGCATATCACCAACCAACAATCTAGCTTTATCAGGTAGACTTTCAAGTTTTTGAGCAAAATCTACAATTACACCACTTCCACTAATTTGTTTCTCCAACTCCTTGTTATGTCTTTCCAATTCTTTTTGAGCTTTTAGTTGTGCCTTCCTTTCGTTAGCAGTTTTTACCGCTGCTGAAATACCACCAGTCAATGCTCCCGCCGCACTTAAACCAGCAAATAAAGGAATTAGAAACGGGAGAAATCCTCCTCTTGACTCGTCTATTGAATATTTCTTTAACATAGGTTTCGTCATTTTAATTTTAAGTGATCCAACATCATTTAGTGTTTTTACTTGTGTGTGTGTGAGTAAAACATCAATTCTTACAGCTCCTTTTCTTTGAATTGTATTAACATTAATAATACAAGGCTTTTGATTTTGAATACAAGATGTTAATTTATTAAGATTGATTTGATTAACATATACCCCAACCATTTATTTATGAGAAAAAACCTATGTGATATTAATCATAACACCATTATCTGTATTAATCTGTAATTCTGTTTCCTCCAAAAGCAAACAATAAGCATCAACTTCTTCATTCTCCCCTCTTTCAATGTATAGAGAAGTATCCACTCGATTAGACTTTATAGTTTCCTTTTGAGAACTCAGGTCAATTGCGTAGATTGTATATAAACCTTTAAATGCAACCATATCCAAAATAGGATCATTATTACCATTACTTTCACACACCTTTTGGTAGGACTTGTAGGCTTCCGCATAATCATTTTTTTCCCAATCAATTTCCAATCTATCTCGCGGATAAAATGTGCCATCAAGAGAAACCCGAAGTTGTTTCACCTTAGCATTATCACTCAGCGCATTATTCTTATTAGTACCGTCCTCTCCATCTGGTTTTTTAAAAATGAGCCAGAGGTATCGTGGCTTTCCTTGAAGAACACCCAAATTCCAAGTGTAGGTAGTGTGTTCCAGTTTAACGTGTTGACATCTTCTTTTAAGGTATGATACATTTAGCGGTTTCTTTGAGTTAAGTCTTCTATTTAACATCTCTTCCATTTTAAGATTAGGAGTATATTCACTGATATACCAACACAAATCATTAATAACAAATTTATTGTTGTCTCCAAAAGCATTTTCATCCCCAAAAAGCAACCTATTTACATTATCATTCCTTTGTAGTTGAAATCTAATTTTAAGACCATACAAAACTTTATCATAATCGCAAAATCCAAATATACCTTTAAGAGGTACTGCTACGGTAAAACTATTCACTGCTTTTGTTTCATCATTATACATTGACTTCCTTTGACTATAACCAGGGTCTGCGTTTGTACCCGTTGACATATCAGGAATAAAACCTTCAACAGCTCCCTTACCCATTCTATCACTAAACGAATATAGTGTAAATTTCATCATTTCAGATGTAGCAGAGACATAATCAACCGCTTCAACCTCTTGTGTTCCAATATACAGGCGGACACTGTCAAACATTTTCCAGAAGAAATCATTTACGAGTGTAGCATTAGTATTATTCGCAGCCTTAGTGAATTTAAATTTACACAGCAAGAAACTATCAGCTATATTCAAGTAAGTTTGTTGATTATTTATTTCAAAACTTTTTGTTCCGTTTGAATTCCAGTCTGTTCCTGTTATAGCATTTACCTTAAAATAGTCTTCCTTTTTAGTGGAGTTTGAAATGATAATCGTATCATCCAAATCATAGATACTATCAATCGCTTCCATACTTGTATTTATATAGCATTAAAATTGTTGAAACCCTGACCCAAGTATTTTAATGATTTTTTGTCGTTCTTGTGAAGATAGTTGAGTTTTACCTTTTTTTATTTCTTTGATTGCTTGTAATTTATGAGACTCCTTTTGAGCATCTTTTATACTCTTTATAGCACCCGCAACGGAGCCCACGGCAGAAGCAGTTGAACCAATTAGGTCTTTATGTTTAAGGATGGTTGAACCAATACCCATTAGAGTATCAATTATCCCATCTCCTTTATTTCGAAATTGATGACCTACACCTCGTTGTCTCTTAGGTTTATAGTATCCTCTACCCACATACCTTGTATAGTCTGGTGAAAGGAACATGCCCTCCCCTGTAATTATTTTATATTTTCCCAACTCGTGTTTTCTCACAATAACCATTATTTATTTATTGAAAAACTTCACGTAGGTGAATTCTGATGGATATAATTTCATCATTAAAGGATATCATACGATTATCTTGGTCGGTTATCCTAAAATTTACTCTGTATATGGTTTTTCCTGACACAGGTAAATAGACAAGATTTTTTGGTTCCATATTAAATTTATAACCAATCGGGGTTGAGTATGCACTGAATGAAAATATTGTATTTGTTCTTATTCCATCGTTATAAGCACCATCAATCAAATCACAATGAATTAATACTGAATTTATACCGGAGGATATTTGGATAACATTATCACTGTAAAACGTCCCGTTATTTTCAATCTTTTTTGAAGAGAAACCCAATAGCTCTCTAAACGAATTTTCAATCGTGAAATCAACTTTATAATTATTTTTAAGTTTAATAGTTGATTTTGAAGTGTGTTTTTGAATATCTATTACAATATTTTTTGGTTCATCACCTTTTTCTTTCATAAGGCGAGAGACTTCTGAAGATATTTGAGAAATCTCGTAAGCTCCAGGTGAAACAGTTATAGTTTTGTAGGCAGTGCCTGGATTATAACTAAACTTGTTGTTTTTCTCTGTGATATTAAAAAGGGTATTGTAAGTTTCCATTGACAACAAAGATGCCTCATATGAGGTAAGGGGGTCAAGTTGTAGTGGGTAAGGGAATGAAGCTGTGTAATCGCTCGTTGTGAAATTAAAACTAAGAATTGTGCTTCTCATCTTATTTAATATCTAATAAAATATCTTTGTATTGACATTTATTAATTATTTTCATATTCATCAACTGATCTAAAATGGCTGAGGATTCATTAAAACAATTGTTGTTTCCAGCCTTCTTACTACCTAACAACAATAATAGCCTATTAACTAATTGTGATGGGTCATTTGGAAGAAAACTAACACCTGAACCAAGTTTACTTAAAGCATCAATAATATGTTTCTCCTTCTCATTCTTCTTACTTTTACCAGCAACAGAAACTCCATAATCAAGTGCATTTAACAACTCAATATATACCCTATCTTCCTCTCTTTCCATATCAAGTGGTTCCTCAAAATATTTTGAACCGCTGAATCCGGGGTTTGTTAGAAGAAACATTAATCTTGGAGTTAATTTAACATTTGGTTGAGTAGAACTCAAGAACATCAATTCATCATTAAATATCAATACCTTTTCTTCCACAAGATGAAACACTGCTGGTTCTTCTGTTGGAATGAGACCTGCTCTGGTTTTTGAACCCGCCGAATATTCATTGTTTTGAAGAGCTTCCACAACATAATTAGGGGGTTGATTTACCTGCTCAAGTTTCCGAAATAATCCCTCGTCATCATATTCTAATTCACCAAGTTCTTGTTTTGTTATCTGACTAAAATCTTTGAGCATTTGAAGTTTTTTCGGAGTAAATTCTACCGTGGGAACTGTAGGTGAGTGTTGAGTTTTCAAAAGTGGTTTAAAGAATTTCTCTTGTTTTCTTTCAAAGGCTTCTTCACCAGTTAGTTTCTGTCTCCGTTTCTTCTTTATCTCTTCCTGTTGTTTAACAACTTTTGAAACTAATTGTTGATGTTCCTTAAACTTTCTTTCTCTTTCTTCGGTATTCATTTTCTGTATTTATTTATTGAAAAATATCATTTAGTATCTCATCTTGTTTCACAACAATATATTTATATTTTCCAATCGTGTGTTTCATATAATTTTCAAATTCTTTTTTACTACATAACGTAGAGCAATTATCTCTCCAAAAATTATTTACATCTATTGAATTTAACTTAAATAAAATAAAAGTATTGGCATTGTTTCTTATTGAGCGTCGAGGGAGTTGAAAATATGATTGACTAAGATATATACAATTACAAGAAGAATGTCTCCCTCTTGTATAGTAGCTATCCATTACTGTTTGGTTTCTCTCATTAACACAATCATCAAAGATGACGAGGTTCTTTTTTGATTTATCTAAATCTTGAGGTGAAGGTATATCATCCGTATTATCACTGAGAATACAAGTTATGGGTTTCGATTTTGATTTCTGTGTATCACAAAATAATTGTATTATATCTTCAATATTATAATCATTCAGTTTGTTTTGAAGTTTAAATAAACCGATAATGTCTTCCTTTTTAAGACCTGCATTAAAACCCTGTGAGAGTAGTTGATACTCGGGTTGAAAACTTGACTTTGTAAAAATTATTAAATTATCATAATCTAAAAAATTAGGACCAAGGAGCATCTTTAAAAGTAAACAGGTTTTCCCACATCCGCTTGAACCAACTATTAGACATCTCAATGAATTTGGAATGTTTTTATGGTTATTAAACTTTATCTTATTTTCCCAAACGGGTAAAAAATCATTCATTTATATATTTGGAAAACAAGTCATCTAACTTTTTTTGAGCTATTTTAGAAACTCTATATTTTATCCTGAGTTCGGGTTTAATTTCAAAATAATTCATTATTTTATTTATATAGTATCTTGTATTAACATTTCCATTAAAATTATTTTGAATAATAAATATCATTAAACCCTTATACATTTCCTCAATACAAAGAGTCTCTTTCCTTGTAAGAAATGGTGTATTATCACCATAATGCTTAACATTCATCTCTCTTATTAATCTTGTAAAGTAATTCATTTTTGGTTCTAATTTAAAAGAGTTATATGTTTTTTTATATTTCTTATTATCATTAATTAGAATATAATCACAGAATAAACATTGTTTATATGAACCCTCATTATTAAGCCCTATTCTATCACAAGCTGGACAATTCTCTAATTTATCATATGGAGAGTCTGGAAATTCTAAATATCCTTCAGAACTTATCATATTTATATAGTAAATTTTTACTTAAACTAAACGCAAGTTTATTCATTAATAAATACAATGTTTCAAAGCACAAAAGACAAATTTCAATCAATCTCTACTTCGGTGGAAGATATAGAAAAATATGTCAAAGATGTTAAATTGAACAAAGATAAATATGGAAATTTTTGGGTAAAACCAGTTATGGAAAATAACATGAGCCCCTCTATTTCATTTAAAGGAAGAGCTCTAACTATACCTGGAAAGACATCCATTAAAGTAAATCTAACAAAAGTTTCTCCTCTACTCCTGGCAATTTATTCAAAGCTTGAAAAAGTGATTGACCACGATACTTTGAAAAAGAATGATAAGACCATTAATAATTCTAGAGGAGACATTTGTATTTTCTTTAATAATCCAAAGGGTGTAGATCTAAGTAAAATGAATGATGTTAATATTTCTGGTGAAATGTCATTTCGTTCTATGATAGTTAGAGATTATTTAAAGATAACTTTTGATATTAAAAATGTAGAGATTGAATCCGTTAATGAAAGAAAGTATATTGGTATAGATGGAAAGGTTTTTTCTGCTAATTAAATATGAGTCATTACAGCAGTGAAGATTTTACTATTTCATTGAACTCGGACGATAGTGATGATAGTATTTCATTGAACTCGGACGATGGTGATGATAGTATTTCATTGAACACAGATGATAGTTATGATACTAATAGTTTGTGCTCAAATGATAGTTATGAGAGTAGCTTTATTGATGACTCTGAGTATGATTCTGAGTATTCATGTGATAGTTATGACTTAGATGATTCTGAGTGAAAAAGTGTTTTAGTTTAAGCACAGCGATATATATAAAACGGAGCTGTAAAGCTCAAAAGTGTTTTATTTTAAGCACAGTGATATATATAAAACACCACGTTTTCTCACGCTATAAATATGGTTTATTGTGATACTTGCGAGAAGGAAGTAAAATATTATAAACAACATATTCTCACCGCAAAGCATACATACAACATTTTAAACAAACTTTCCCCTCTTCCACCTGAAACAAAACACTGTTCTACATGTAATAAAAATATCCTCAAGAAAGGCTTCAAAATACATCTTAAAACAAATCTACATTTATCAAATTTTATCACAACTAAAAACTCTGATGGAGCATTCAAAGGACATATTAAAATAAGAGTCTTTAACTTCAAACCTCCTGAACCAGAGTCTATAGTTGATGCTGTAGAAATAGTTAAACCTGCTGTTCAAACGTTGATTGAAAAAACACTAAAGGAAATGAAACCACTTAAATTTTATATGGGAGTAAAATTAGAAATGACAAAGGATGAAGGAGTTATAGATGCACCATACATGAGAACTGAGCCACACTTTATATCTTCATATCAAGATTTTAAAACATCAGGAGTCTATGATGAACTTATTAAACAAGAGCAAGATGTGGATAATTCAATCGTAGGAAGTGGATTCAATATAGGAAAAATTATTTACATAGACATTCATATTCTTAAATCAGATCCTCTAAAAGCTTCTTCTTACATTGATTTACCCAGTGTTATCAAAAATAGAAAAGCAGTTATCAATATCAAAAATAAAGACAATAAATGTTTTCTCTGGTCTATTTTAGCACACTTACATCCTCCACATTTTCATGATGAAAGAGTATCTCATTATAAAAAATATGAGAATACATTAAATACGAAAGATCTAAAGTTTCCGATGACTTTAAATGATATTCCTAAATTTGAAAAGATGAATAATTTATCAGTTAATGTTTATGGTCTAACAGAAACAAACAACATTCAGGTTTTAAAGCTTTCTGACAATTGTAAACAAACTCATATTAATCTTCTATATTTTAATTCAGACGAAAATTCACATTATACATACATCAAAGATATTGCTAAATTAATAAAACCACAAGTCTGTAAGAGAACAAATAAAATATATATTTGTTTGCGTTGTCTTAACTTCTTCAATTCACAAGAAAGATTAGATAAACATTCAAATTATTGTGGCGAACATAAATCAACGGTAATCAATATGCCTAAAGAAGGCTCAAAGATCACATTCAAAGATGAAAATAAAAAGATCAAACATCCATTTGTTATATATGCTGATTTTGAAAGTATTTTAGAAAAAATTGATACTGCTTCTCCAGATCCAAAAGAATCATACACAAATAAATATCAAAAACATACTCCTTGTGGTTTTTGTTATTATATCAAATCATCCGTTGGTGATAAATATAACAAGTTAGAGATGTATAGAGGCTCAAATACCCCAGAGGAGTTTGTGAAACGACTAGAAAAAGACTGTGTTCGATTAACCAAGATAATGAGAGAAACCAATAAACCAATGTCCTTAACAAGTAAAGAAAAAAGGGAATTTATAAAAAACAATGTCTGTCATATTTGTGAGGAGAAAATTGGTAAAGGTCTAAAGGTTAGAGACCATTGTCATCTCACTGGTAAATATAGAGGTCTGGCTCATCAAAGTTGTAATATTAATTATCAACTCCCCTCTTTCATTCCTGTCTTTCTTCATAACAACGCTCATTATGATACACATCTATTTATCAAGGAACTCTCAAAGACTTCTGGAAGTATCTCAGCAATTCCAAACACGGATCAGAAATACATTTCATTCACAAAAACAATTCACACATCTCCTATTACTCATATCAGATTTCTTGATACATTTAAATTCATGGCAAGTCCATTGGTTAACTTGGTTCAAAATCTAAAAGAGTTTCCATGTCTTTCAGAGTATTTTTTAGATAAAGATTTTCTAACACAAAAGGGAATTTACCCCTATGACTATATGGACTCATTTGAGAGATTCAATGAAACACAACTTCCTTCAAAAGAAAATTTCTATAACAAATTAAACAACAGTAATATATCTGATAAAGATTATGTACACGCACAAAATGTTTGGGAAAAATATAACATCAGGAATCTTGGCGAGTATCACGATTTGTATCTCAAAACTGATGTGCTTTTATTGGCCGATGTATTTGAAGCCTTTAGATCTGTTTGTCGCACTGGATATGGATTGGATCCTGCTCACTACTACACAGCACCTGGATTGGCCTGGAGTGCGATGTTGAAAATGACAAAACAAGATTTGGATTTGATAACCGATGTTGATATGCTTTTGATGATTGAAAAGGCAAAAAGAGGTGGAATTTCACAAGTCTGCTCGAGTAGATACGCAAAAGCAAATAACAAATATCTTCCAAATTATGATCCAACGAAAGAGAGTTCTTACTTGATGTACTATGACGCAAACAACCTGTATGGCTGGGCAATGTCTCAGGCTCTTCCTTATGGAAAACTTAGATGGGTAAAGGAAAAAGACTACAAAAACGTTTTACAAGATGTATGTATCTCTACACAAAAAGAATTGGATGAAGAAAAAGTTGGTTATTATTTTGAAATTGATTTAAAATATCCAGAGGAACTCCATAACCTACACAAAGATCTCCCATTTGCTTGTGAGAAAGAAAGTCCAAAGAAAGAATGGTTGAGTGATTATCAACGATCGTTTGATATAGGTGAATCAACAGAAAAATTACTTACTACATTATATAACAAGAAAAATTATGTTCTACACCAAAGAAATTTGCGACAATATTTATCAAAAGGTCTAAGAGTAGAGAAGATCCATAGGGTTCTAAAGTTCAATCAAAGTCATTGGTTAAAGGGGTACATTGATTTTAATACACAAAGAAGAACAGAGTCAAAAACAGATTTTGAGAAAGACTTTTATAAATTGATGAATAATGCGGTCTTTGGTAAGACTATGGAGAATGTGAGGAAAAGACAAAATATCAGATTATCAACATCTTGGGAACAAGCATCAAAATTAATTAATAGACCGAGTTTTACTCGAGCTGAGGTCTTTACTGAGAACTTTTGTGCGATCCATTTGATTAAAGAGAGTATTGAAATGAACAAACCTATTTATATTGGGACAACAATTCTTGATTTATCAAAGTCATTAATGTATGATTACTTTTATAATAACTTGAGGAAGAAATATCAAAATGATGTTAATCTACTTTATATGGATACAGATAGTTTTATTTTGAAAATTAATACCAACGATGTTTATTCAGACATGAAAAGAGACATTAATATCTATGACACGAGTAATTACAGTCCAGAGAGTGAGTTGTTCTCTTCTAAAAATAAAAAGGTGATTGGAAAGTTCAAGGATGAATTAGGAGGAAATGTCATGAGTGAATTTGTGGGATTGAGGTCTAAGGCTTATGCTTATAAATACATTGTGAATAACGTTGAAAAAACTGATAAGAAATTAAAAGGTGTAAAGAAAAATGTCATTAAAGAAACAATAAACTTTAAGGATTATTATAACTGTTTAACAACAAAGAAAGAAGAGTTTAGAAAGATTAATGGAATAAGAAGTTATAAACATCAATTATATTCAGAAGAGGTGAATAAGAAAGCATTGGGGGCTTTTGATGATAAGAGGTTTATTTTAGAAAATGGAATTGATAGTCTCCCTTATGGTTATATAAGTATATAAGTGATAAGATATATATAAGTGATAAGATATATATAAGTGATAAGATATATATAAGTGATAAGATATACATAAGTGATAAGATATATATAAGTGATAAGTTAAAAAGGGGGGGTTGGGGATTTTAACGGGCTACCGCCGCCTTTTTTACTATTATATAAATGATAGAACCAAGTATCAACCAGACTAAAGAGTGGAGGTGTAATCAACCTTGGTATATAAATGGAAAACATAATGAATGTGAAAAATATCAAATAGGTATAATTGAAAAGGCAACTGGTAAAAAAATTCACAAAACAAATAAGAGAATTAATTTAAATACCGGTGAATTGGGTAAAAAAGATGGAAATATTTTTGAGTGGACGGAAAACTTTGATGGTTGTCAGGAAAATATATACTTTAATTTAAAAATGGTATGTGGCACTGGAGGTGCTCAAACAAGAACATTGAGGGAGGTTTACCATTTTATCTTAGCTCAGTTAAAATATCTTAATAAAGAACCAAACTCAATCATCTTTTTTGTTAATATATTAGATGGTGAAGAGAGTGGCAAGAGAATTAAATTATTTCCCACGCATAAACAAATATTTGTAGGGTCGTTGTTTGAGTGGGTTATATTCACCAGATGATATTAAGAGTAAAAGGTTAAAAGGTCCATGAGGTCAGAAGGATCACAGGTGTTTAAGTGGTCTAATGAATAAGTATAACATGTCAAAAGGTTAGAAGGTTCGTAAAGAACAGGGTGAGAGAAATATAGGTGTTTAGGGGCAATGAGGGAGGGAAAGAATTAATATGGAAGTGAATGGGTCAAAGATTAATCTGCCAGATGATATGTAGAAGAAGGATGATAGGTCTATAAGAGAAAACAAATATTTGTAGTGTTTGAGTGGTCTAATGAACAACATTAAGGATAGGTACTACAGACAAAAGGTTCATAAAGATGAGGGTGGGAGAAATAGAGGTGTTTATGATTTTTGAAAAAGACAAGGGGGTAAATGACATTAGATAGGGATTTCCCATGTTAAACGGAGGTGTCCCAGAAGCAACATTATTACACTACTCATGTGATCTATGTCGTCACAATTATCATAACATTCTGCATGGGTGTCACTCCGACCCTGAAAGTTTTGTCTCAATCGGGCATGTAGTTGCTGAGAAAAACGAGGTTCAGCCCATACGGACGGACGGACGGACAACCAAAAAACATAATGCCTCTGGCCACCTTCGGGGGCAGAGGCATAAAAATCCACAAAGCTGGAAATTAACCCAGAAATAAGAAAAGATCCCTTTGTCCTTTGTCCTGGAGATCTGCCAGCAACCCTCTTCTTGTGCAACTGCCAAAATCAAGATCCTGCTCAGCTTCACTCTTTCATTCCTCTTTTTTCCTGCCCCTGGAACAAACTCTCACACTCTTTTCAATCCCACTCCTCCCTCCAGGTCTTCAAATCAGCCATCCAAAACCTTGATCTTTTCTACCCCTATTCATACACCCCCAAATCCACCTCTGTCAATCTCCAACCCCCCCAACCTCCCCAGCCCTTTCCCTTCTACAGATCTCCCGATGTCCCTGTTCTCGACTGTTGTGGTGCTTCCTTCCCGTTCTCTCCCCATCTTGTCTCCCGCTCCCTTTATTATATGTTTTTGTGTTTTATGTGCTCATTCTTACACAAGCCTAGACTTTGTATGCACAAACAAAAAAAACAATTGAACGCAGATGCCAGGCCGTATATAAAAAAAAAATCCAGGAAATGCTGATGAGATTGCCAAAATAAATAATGCAAAACATCCAAGACAAACAATAATCTTATCATTTCCTACATTTTGCGTCATTCTTGTGGCTAAATAAAATGCCCAGGGTATCATTTGAGTGGCAAACAAAGCTTGGTTGGACTCACACCCAATTGGAACTGTGAAGGGAAGAGCCTCTGAAAGGCAGAATTTAGGATTCTAGAAACGGAATTTGTGCTTTGCAACAGCATTGTGTCTCCTCATTAAGGCATACCTTCGAAGCATGCAAAATGACTTGCACCGTCCTTCATTTATCATCCGGTCAGGAATTGAACCCAAATCCGACATGGAATTGCTTTTTCTCTTGCAGCCTTAACATAAATCTATAATAATAAATGCCAGTGTGTGTGTCTCCTCCATAACTCCAAAAACATGAAAACCTAGTGGCCCAAAACTTTGCATGGACACCAAGGGAACTCCAAGGGAGTCCATGAATGAAAACTGAGTATTTGGGTGAATTTAAACACCACTTTTGAAGATAATTAATGGGGTGCTAATCATGAAAACACAAAAAAGGCTTATCTTTGGTCAGTCGCTTTCTCCTCGCAGGGGTCTTAAATCACCATTTTGTTTTGGCCTGCTCAAAAATGCATTGCCTTGGAACCACGATGTACTCTCATGGACTAATTAAAGTATATAATCGAAATCTGTCTTCGGATTTGAGGATCAGAGCATGTGGCTTAATTAAGTGTCAAAATCTGAAGTGAAATCTGAAAATTAAAAGAAATATATTATTTTTATAACTAAGCATATTTACATATTTACTTTAAGCAAACAAGGCTGTGATCCCTCCTTCTCCATATTTACACAAGAAAATGTGAAATTGTCAAAGCAATAAACTCGACTTTTTCTACTGTTCAGTCAATTATATTTAGTGAAGAAAAGATTAAATCGAGTGCAACAAACACAATTAACCAGCGGGATAATTGTGAAGGCTCCCGTGGCTGGGGTCTCTGTGGGGAAATCATCCGGAGTTCGGAAGGCAAAATAAATGAAACTAGAACTGCCACTTTATAACTGCTGGCAGTGATGACCGGTTTACTCCGCCTTCCCGCTTTCATACAACCCCACTTTCATTGGACATGCTTTGATACAACCCCCCTTCGATACAACCCCCCTTCAATACAACCCCCCTTCAATACAACCCCGATACACACACACCCCCATACACACACCCCCATACACACACACCCACACATCCCCAAACACACACCCACACAAACAAACACACACACACACACACACACATCCACACATATAAACACACACACCCACACAAACACAAACACACAAACACACACACACACACACACATATAAACACACACACACACACACCTCACCCTCCCCCCCCCCCCCCCACACACACAAACACACACACACATCCCCACACTTTCACATTATAATTTTTTTCCTCCATCAATTTATCACGAGATGATGCTCAAGAAATTTCATCCTAATCGGATGAAGTTTTGTACTCGTCGAATTATGACGTCATAATGGAGGCACATATCACATAATTCACAAGGCTTATTCTCCATGGATAGTTCTTTCCAATGAGATATGTCTCAATCGTTTCTACTCAGCACTTTTGAATATAGACTATAGAGATGTAAATTTTTGGGGTTTTCCCAAGATGGCTGCCGTACCACGTGACATATGACGTCATAATAATCCTCAAAATATTCTTCATGCCCAGGCGCACCTATGGTGAAAATTTCATGTCAATCCGTGCAATGACTGCAGAGAAAGCGATTTTTAAAAGAAAATAAACCTGAAAATCACCGTCAGAATTACTTATTTGGTCTGAGAGAGCACATGCGAGGTTTCTTCTTCTTCAGCCTCTCACAACTTTGTGTGAATATGCGATCTTTTAAAAAAAAGTCAGAATTTTGCCAAATCTGTTTCATTGGTTTGTTAATATGCCTCAGCCATTGACAAATCTGGAATTATAATTTCATTTGAGGTTCCAATTACCCTGTGAGATTGTGTCAAACGATGCCTGCAAGTCTGTACATGTGAAAAATAATTAATCGTCCACAGACGAAGACTCTTCTTCTTCACGCAATAACAACGTCTAGCTTCCAGACCGTACATCCAATCATCTTGAAATTTTGCACACTTGTTACTCTTCATGATTTACACTACACTATGAAGTTTCACATCGATCAATGAAGCGGTTCAAGAGATATAAATGTTTTTATTATTTGCGTTTAATTAACGATATCTGCCAAACCACGTGACCTATCGCAAATTACAAAAGGATGTTATAGTAGACTGATATGCTGAACACATCTGTGAAGTTTCCCCTCGATTGCATCAAAAATGAGGGAGGAGCTAAGTTTTAAAGGTTTATGCTTAAAAACATCATAACTCTGAAACCATGTGACGCATGACGTCATGCTCAATGACTTTTTTGTTCGTCATGGGTATGCAATTATGCATGCCAAGTTTGGGCTCGACCTGTTCAGCCGTTGCAGAGAAAAAGGGTTAAAAAAAAATGTTTTTCACGAAAAACAATCTGGCGGCCGAACCATGTGACGTATGACTTCGAAAATTTTTGCATTCTGAGTTTTTTTTAACTAAAGATCTGGGAAAACATACCATTTTCGTGGGAGCAAATATGTGTTTGACGAACTCTAACCTCTTAACGTTAGCATTTTTAATATACTAAATAAACATGTTTTTTGGTCCCATTGCAGAGTTCTTTAGAATGAGCCATTAGTCGAATTTTTCCATTGAGCCGTTTCGGAGATATAGAGAGGCAAATTTGAAGGTGTTTTACAAGATGGCGCCCATACCACGTGACCTATGACCTCATAATTAGCATTAAAAAATTCTAGCAGCCTAGCCGATCATTTCATGAAAATTTCCTGTCAATCCGACCAGCGGTTGCTGAGAAACGTAATTATGAAGTTTCGGAGGTGCAAAATAGGGTGGAAGAATAAGAAAAACTTTGGGAATAATAATAGGTTGCACTTCATTTCATGGAGAGTGAACCTAATTAAAGATTGAATTGAAAGGATGAACATAACGGGAGTATTCGAATGAGTAAAGCAAAAGGCCAAGGGAACTACGAGTTTAAGAGAGAAGTGGAAAATATTGTAATAACATTTTAATTCATTTCATCTTAGAAAAATTTCCACTCAATTTTTGAGGCATTGCCTTGTCCCCCTTCCTTGCTATCGACCCCTTCTTCATCACCCCCTTTCTCACTACCTCCCTCCCCATACCTCGCACTCCCCACCCTTCTCCTCCTCCTCTCACTTTCAGTCTCCTCCTCTCACTTTCAGTCTCCTCCTCTCACTTTCTTTCGCTCCACTCCTCCTCACACCACCTCCTTCCTGGAGTGTATAGCGGCGTGTGGTGAGGCGTTGATCTAACCCCCATTCCTCATTCTCCCCTCCCCCTTCCTCTCTCCCCTCCTCCCTCTTCCCCTTCCCTCTCTCTTTCTCTCGCTCCCACCTCTCCTCACATCCACTCCCTCCCAGAGTTTATAGCGATATGTGGTGAGGCTTTGCTCTCCTCCCCCTCCTTGTTCCCCCTTTCTCCCACCTCCCCATATTCACTCCCCCCCAACTACCTTCCCACCTCTTCTTTCTTTCTCTTTTTTTCTTTCTTTTTCTCTTTCTTTCTCTCTCTCTCTCTCGCCCCCTGCAGGCCATTCATGTTGGGCGTGGCGTCATGGCGGCTGTGAGCAACTGCTCTGTGTTGTAGTGAGTCCGTTGTGAGATTTCCTCCTCTCCTGCCCTCCCCTGCCCCCCCACCCCCTCTCCTTTCCATGCTGTGTACTTTGGCATTTTGTTTTCATCCGTTCTACACCTTTGTCTTCGAGAGAGAGAGGATTGAGAGCGGGCCCATTTTGGGTGCGGCCTACTGGCTTTGACGGCGTTTTGTAAGCCTTTTTTTGTGCTTATAATGCACGTTTATTACTTACTTTAGTTCAATTATTTAGGTTTGATACCTTCTTGTCCGGTTCGGACAAGTCGGGGGGGGGGTCGGGGGGGGGGGGTGTTAAATTTGCTGGTATGGCGAATGCACGCTCTCGGTTAGAGGCGTTCGATAGCCTAACGAGGAAGCATGCATTTGTGTGTGTTCCACCAGAAGGAGTCCTCACTGAGGATGTGGTACTCGCAGTGGGGAAAATAATCGGGTGCGAACATGTCCGAGCTGCCTCACGAATGAATCAAAAAGTTGTTATTTTTTTGTCTGAAGAAAACTTTGTTCACGACGTCGTGAGTGCAGGTTTAACCACAGAGAGTGGTGTTTTTATGCTAGCGTCCCCCATGGATACTCCAGCGATGAAAATCGTTGTATCAAACGTACCACCATTTATATCAAACGACAAACTGATGTCAGTCCTTTCTCGTTACGTTATGGAACAGCTGTGTCGAGAATGTCCATGATCCCTCTGAAGAGCCGAGACGAGAGGATAAAACACGTTATGAGTTTCCGTCGCCAAGTTTACATGGTACTTCCCGATCGTGGTGATGATAGAGGGTTAAATATTTCATTTAAAGTAAAATCCGACGATCGGGAGTATCAAATGTCCGCCTCGTCAGCCTCACTAACGTGCTTTCACTGTGGAGCCTTTGGTCACGTTAAACGTTTCTGTCCCAAGGTTTCGTGTTCAAAGTGTCGGGAAAATGGTCACGTAGACACCGAGTGTAAAAAGGATAAGAATACTCGTGTTCCTATTCAACCGACTGGAGTTAATCCTGTGAGTTTACCGGTTCCTGCTGTTCCCTCCTGCAGTGAGACGAACAATAGCAGCATCGATGCGCATATCCCGAGTCTTGAAAACGATCGCACTTCACTTACTGTTACAGAAACCGAAGCGACCCAACTTGCACAACCTTTGCTGCGATTCCCTCATGTAGTGAAGGAATGGAGCTATGGAGGAGGATCCTATTATTGGTTCTAAAAAACGAAGGGCATCGGTTGATAATTTTTCTACCAGTAATCCAAAAAAGGTGGTATTGGAGAAGGCCAGTGTAGCTGAACACACACCTCAATGTGTTCTTCATGCTTCCACCGGGTTTGGAAAAAAGGATGGTGAATCGGGTGCTGCAATTGAGGATAATATGTCTGAAAGTTTGTGTACAAACTCTGTGGACGCAAATTGCTATATGGGTGAAATAAGTTGCAACGCTGAATATGTTGATAAACCCTCGAATGAACCGTTACGATCATTGACATCAGTCACTGTGAACGAGCAGACAGTGACTGACTCATCCCTCCACAGTGCTGCTTTACCGATGCAGATTCAAAACTGTGTTACCGAGTCGCTCATCGATTCGGTAGATTGTGCTCCACAAGAGGATGAAACCGAGGCTTCAACTTCTGACGAGCACAAATATCACCATGGCATCGTGGATTGCACAGTGGAGCTCTCCAGCGAATCACCAGAGATACTGACAATTCCCATAATGACCACGGAAGCCGACATCCTCGATCCTGGAGGGACCTTGTCAGACTTGTCGGAATCCGATGAGGATGACGAGGTGCCCGAGTTGTCTGAGTCTCAGTTAAGTCAGCCAATGATATCTCCTCAACTCGTACTCTCTTTTCTGAATGAAACCTATAGACAGCGAAATGTAGACTGTAGTTATTGTGGCGGACACGAAAGCACTGACGTGGTGACATCACCCCGCACACCAAGTGGGGGTGGGCCACGCCGGGGGGAGAGGCGTGCCTCAGGATATACACGGGGCGCGCAGCCCCGAGCAGCTCAGTGCTGCAGTTTGAGTGCTTTGAATAAAGACTCTTTTGTATGAACCGCGTTGTCCGCTTGCTCCTTTCGTAAGCCTTAGCGCGCGCAGCAACGCGCTTCATTTGGTGACCTCGACGTTGGATCTGCCGTAGCGATCCTTCCGAACACGACGCCATTGCAATGGCAAACAACGCGATGTCGGTCAAACTTCCCGAATTTTAGGAGGCCCAGGCCGAAGTTTGGTTCGTCCAAGCTGAAGCCCAGTTTCAGCTTCGGCGCATCACCAGCGACGACACGCGCTACTGCCACATCGTCGCCTCCCTCGGGCCCAGCACGGCCGCTCGAGTTGTGTCCGTCCTTCGCCACCCACCGGACGGCCACAAGTACGAGGCGCTCAAGCGGCTACTCCTAGCCACGTTCGGCCTCACGGAGGACGTATGGGCCGACCACCTCCTGGATCTCCCCGAGCTCGGCGACACGCGCCCGTCGGTCCGAATGGACCATATGCTGTCGCTGTTGGGCGATGAAGCCCCTGGTTCTCTATTCTGGGCGCTTTTCCGTCACCAACTACCAGCACAGGTACGCCTCGCGTTGGCCAGGACCGTGATAACGGAACCCCGAGCACTGGCCGCCGAGGCAGACAGGTACTTTGCGGCTTCGGACACGTGGGCGAGAGTCGGCGCGGCCGTCGCGGATCTCGAGGCTGATGCTGCTGCACACCTCGTGGATCCCGAGGCTGATGCCGATGCACACCTCGTGGCCGCCGCCACACCCCGCCCATCACCGCAGAGAAAACCGCCACCGCGAGGAAAACCGCCGGCTCCACCAGCCTGGCGGAGCCAGCATCGCTCCTCCAGCTCCATCACCTGGTGCCGGTTCCACGCCAGGTTCGGCCATGAGGCTCGACAGTGTCATCCGCCGTGCTCCTTTGACAGGTCGGGAAACGCCCGGGCCGGCGCTCGATAGTGGCAATGAGCGCCGGCCGTTCGAACAGCCTACTGTTCATAACGGACACCTTATCCGGGCGCCGTTACCTGTGCGACACGGGAGCGCAGGTGAGTGTCGTTCCTGCCGATACGTCGGACAAGCACACCGCAGGCGGGGGCCCCGCGCTGCTTGCCGCGAACGGGACGCCCATCCGTACTTACGGAAAACGCTGCCTCTCTCTGCGGTTTGGAGGGCAGGTTTTCCGATGGTCGTTCGTCACCGCCGACGTGCCCATGGCATTGCTTGGCGCGGACTTCCTGTGCGCAAATGGGCTCCTGGTCGACGTAAAGCACAGACGTCTTGTCCAGGCCGAGACGTTCAGCTCGCTCGCTTGTGCGCTGCCCAGCTCGTCGAGCAGCTCACTGAGCGGCTCACCGAGCGGCTTGCCAAGCGGCTTGCCGAACGGTTCGGTTCCGGCCACGTTGATCTGTACGCTTCCGGCAGCAGACGAATTCACCCGCCTCCTCGCCAGCTTCCCGGCCCTCACGCGGCCCACCTTCTCGGCGGGGGCCGTCAAGCACGGGGTGGCCCATCACATCCCCACCGTCGGGCCACCGGTCTATGCCCGGGCACGCCGCCTCGAGCCGATGAAGCTAGCGGTAGCAAAAGCGGCTTTCGCTACCCTGGAGCGACTCGGCATCGTTCGGCGCTCGGAGAGTGCTTGGGCATCGCCGCTGCACATCGTGCCGAAGCCCGGCGCGGGATGGTGACCGTGCGGGGACTATCGCCGTCTCAATGACGCCACCACCCCCGACCGCTACCCCGTCACCCACATTCAGGACTTTTCTGCCCGTTTGGCGGGCATGTCCTTCTTCTCGAAGGTGGACCTCATACACGGCTACCATCAGGTCCCCGTCAGGCCGGAGGACATCCCGAAGACGGCGGTCATCACGCCATTCGGACTCTTCGAATTCCTGCGGATGCCCTTCGGTTTGAAGAATGCGGCTCAGGCGTTCCAGCGGCTGATGGACAGCGTCCTGCGCAATTTGGATTTTGTATACGTCCACCTGGACGATATCCTCGTCGCCAGCGCGTCCCACGAAGAGCACCTACACCACCTCCGCACGCTCTTTGAACGCCTGGGCCAGCATGGCCTGATTGTGAACCCCGCAAAGTGCTGGTTTGGCATCGCCGAAATCGATTTTTTGGGGCACCGCGTCACCAGGCACGGAGCCGTCCCCCTGCCGGCCAAGGTGGAGGCGGTGAAGGGGTTTCCGCGCCCCCGCACGATCAGGGGGCTGCAGGAATTCCTGGGCATGGTGAACTTTTACCATCGGTTCCTGCCCCGTATCGCCCAGCTCCTGCGCCCCCTGCACGAAGCTCTCCGAGGTAAGCCGGGCAAAGGTGACGTTACCTGGACCGAGCAGATGGACGCGGCGTTCACGGGCGTGAAGCTCGCCTTGGCTAATGCCACCATGCTCGCGCACCCGGCGCCCGATGCACCGATCGCCCTCACCACTGATGCCTCGGACTACGCGGTGGGCGCGGTGCATGAGCAATGGATGCATGGAGCTTGGCAACCGCTGGCGTTGTTTAGCCGGCAGCTTCGCCCGCCCGAACGCCGTTACAGTACCTTCGACCGCGAGTTGCTCGGGCTTCACTTGGCGGTCAGGTACTTCCGCCATCTGCTCGAGGGCCGTGCGTTCATGGCCTTCGTCGACCACAAGCCGCTGGTCTTCGCGATGGGCAAGGTCACCGAGCCGTGGTCGGCCCGGCAGCAGCGTCACCTCTCGGCCGTGTCCGAGTACACGACGGACATCCGGCACGTCGCGGGGAAGGACAACCCGGTGGCGGTTTGCCTTTCCCGGGCCGTCGCCCACGCAGTCCACCTCGGCATTGACTATGCCCGGATGGCAGCGGACCAGGCCGCTGACCCGGATGTCCAGGCCTTGCGGACCGCCGTCACGGGCCTCCGCGTCACCGAGGTGCCGTTCGACGGCGCGGGCGCGGCCCTCTTGTGCGACGTCTCCCTCGGGCGGCCTCGCCACATTGTGCCCGCGGGCTGGCAGCGCCAGGTGTTTGACGCCATCCATGGCCTGTCCCACCCGGGCACGAGGGCCTCCCAGAGGTTGATCGCCGACAAATTCGTCTGGCATGGCCTCCGGCATGCCAAGGTGCACCGGCACACCCAGGCCATATTGGCCCCGTTTACGGTGCCGGAACGCCGGTTTGACCACGTCCACGTGGACCTGGTGGGACCTCTGCCCCCCTCGCGGGGTTTCACCCACGTCCTCACCATGGTGGACCGCACCACCCGGTGGCCGGAGGCCGTGCCCTTGGTGTCGACGACGGCGGCGGACGTCGCGCAGGCGTTCATCGCCACCTGGGTCGCCCGGTTCGGTGCCCCCTCAGACGTCTCGTCCGACCGCGGCCCCCAGTTCACCTCGGAGCAGCTCTGGGGGGCGGTCGCGCGGGGGCTCAGTGTCCAGCTGCACTGAACCACGGCCTACCACCCCCAGGCTAACGGCCTGTGCGAGCGATTCCACCGCTCATTGAAGGCCGCGCTCCGGGCCACCCTCCGCGACGGCGGCTGGGTCGACAGGCTCCCCTGGGTCCTGCTGGGCCTCCGGACGGTGCCCAAAGATGACCTGCGCACATCTGCGGCGGAGTTGGTCTTCGGGCAACCGCTGCGGGTGCCGGGCGAGTTCCTCCCCGACTCCACGGCACCATGGTCGTGGTGCCGTGGAAGCACAGCAGCGCTCCGCTCTGCAGGAGACCGCCCAGAGGTTTGCCCCGGTGCCAACGGCACGCCATGGGCACCCACCGACGCACGTTGCCCCGGAGCTTCGCACGGCGGAGTACGTCTTCGTCCGCCACGATGCCCACCGGACACCACTGCGGCCCCCGTACGACAGGCCTTTCCGCGTGCTGGAGACCGGGGTGAAGCACTTCACCCTGGACATCGGCGGTACGCCTGACCGCGTTTCTGTGGACCGCCTCAAGCCGGCCCACCTTGACGTGGACCATCCACCGCCAGTGGCCCGACCCCCACGTCGGGGCCGCCCCCCTGCGGGCGGACCCCCGGCACCGCCCAGCCCCACCGCCACGCCGCCCCCCGGTCCTGCACCCATCCCAGGGGCAGCCGGAGGCATCCCAGATGGCATCCCTGCATCCCGGATGCCGCCAGTCACCAGGGGGCGCTTCGGCCGGGTCATCCGTTTGCCCCGCAAACTGACCCTTCAGGTGCGCGGGGATTCTGGGGAGGCGCGTGTGGTGGACACGAAAGCACTGACGTGGTGACATGACCCCGCACACCAAGTGGGGGTGGGCCACGCCGGGGAGAGAGGCGTGGCCTCAGGATATACACGGGGCGCGCAGCCCCGAGCAGCTCAGTGCTGCAGTTTGAGTGCTTTGAATAAAGACTCTTTTGTATGAACCGCGTTGTCCGCTTGCTCCTTTCGTAAGCCTTAGCGCGCGCAGCACCGCGCTTCATTATCAGGGATACATTTCCTGATTTAGGTTCATTTATTCACTCAGCAAAGGAAATAACAAGAAAGGGCAAATAATTTCCACTAACAAGGTCACAATTTCACCGACTCAGGAAAATTATTACAAAAGCCGGTCTTGAGATTTCGCAACACCCAATCAAGCCTTTTGATAAGGAATGAAGCAAATTACCTTTGGCACCTTGAACATTAACGGTGGAGGTGCAAACCCCAACCGCCAAGCTCAAGTGCAAAGTTTGTTTCGGCGCAAAAATGTCGATGTACTTTTACTGCAGGAAACGCACATCACCCAAAACGTAGAATATGATTGGTGTCGCGTTTTTGGGGGACAGTGCTTTTTTAGCAACCTGTCTTCCCTTTCAGCAGGTGTTGCTTTCGTACTTAGACGAGGGCTAGTACCTGAGTCAATCCTCTTCCAGGAGATCATTAAAGGCCGATTCAGCTCTCTTGAACTGGTGGTTAATAATTTCCATTTCACATTATTCAATGTGTACGCACCAAGTGAGAGTACAGAACGGAAAGCTTTCTTTGCGTCTGTGATTAATCACCTGCAGACAGTTGATCTAAACCAATGTGTGTGTATCGGGGGTGATTTTAACTGTACCTTTGAACCTGTAATAGACAGGAACTCGGCAGAACCTCATCCCGAATCATGTATTGATTTATCCCTTTTCCTTTCTCAGGTTGGTTTGTTAGATGTATGGAGGGTACTTTTCCCCAATGAACCTCAGTTTACCTGGAGCCGTATCACCAGAGGAAGAGTGTCCTTTGCGAGACTCGACCGATGGTATATAAACTCACCTTTTAGAAACGCTATAGTCTCTCCGGATTATTTTCCGTCAATATTCTCAGACCATCATTTAGTAACCATGGGGTTTCTTTTTCCTCAGTCAATAAATAAAAGTGCATACTGGAAATTTAATACCAGTCTTCTAGAAGATGGTCTATTTAAAGAAGCCTTCCAAGTTTTCTGGGCTAATCAAATCCAAAGAAAGCCCTCTTTTTCTTCAGTTAATCTTTGGTGGGACAATACGAAAGCCCAGATTCGGGTGTTTTGTCAACAGTTTAGAGCAAACATTACAAATGTTAAGAATATAACAATGACTTGTTTGGAAGCTGACATTGTACAGCTCGAAGGTAAACTTGCTAAAAATAATAATGCAAGAAACTTCCTGTTATTACTAGAAAAGAAGACAGTTGAGAGAGTTAATCCAGGAGAAAGCAGCAGGGTTGTTGCTCAGACTAAGGGTTAAGAACTTAAAGGTTTTAGATACCCCTAGTAAAGCTTTTTTTCGTCTGGACTCTGTCAGTAAAGCACCCAAGAACATTTTTTCTGTAATTAATCCTGGCGGAGCTGTTGTTGTAAATCCCAGAGACAGACGGTTATGTGTTCAAGACTTCTTTTCCAAACTGTTTTCAAAACAGGTTGTTTGTGATGAAACAATGAGACTTTTAACCTCTCACCTATCCTCGTTAACTGAGTCCCAGCGGCTGGATATGGACTCGCCAATTCCGCTCGAGGAGTTAACGCAAGCCCTGGCTGGAATGGACTCGGGAAGAGCCCCTGGAATCCATGGTCTGCCGGCTGAATTTTATGTGGAATTTTGGGAACTATTAGGTCCAGAACTGATGCATGTTCTTGAATCATCACTGACTCATGGAGAATTGCCTTTAAGTTTGAGAAGAGCGGTGATGTCCCTTCTTCAAAAGGCTGGTGATTTGCGACACATGAAGAATTGGAGACCTGTCTCTCTACTATGCACTGATTATAAAATCCTTTCAAAAGTTCTGGCGAATCGAGTTAAAAGGGTAATTTGCGATTTGGTTCACCCTGATCAGAGTTATTGTATCCCAGGTAGATCTATGTATGATAACATATTTTTCATTAGAGATATCATAGATGGCAACTGTGTGCAGAATGAATTTGGTATCATTTTTCTTGATTTAGAAAAGGCTTTTGATAGCATCGATCATGTCTTTTTGAATCATGTGCTTGAAGCCTGTGGATTTGGAGATAATTTCAGAACTTATATTGCTTTATTGTACAACAATATATTCAGTTTAGTTAAGGTGAACAATGAGCTTTGTTCTCCCATACAGGTTCAAAGGGGGGTAAGGCAAGGTTGCCCTGTCTCAGGCTTACTGTTCACCCTTGTAATGGAATCACTTCTCGTGTTACTAAGGAATAACGTTTCTGGAATGAGTATATCTCCTGATCATCCTCCAGTTGTCGTATCGGCGTATGCTGATGATGTTGCAGTCATTGTTAAAAACAATAACGACATTGCAGCTCTGGCTAAGTGCCTACATTTGTTTGGTTTAGCTTCCTTGTTGAAGTGCAACTGGGAAAAGAGCAAAGCGCTATGGGTTCCCTCTGTCAGGGACAGTGCATCTAGAATGGCGCAAGACCCGCCAATACACCTTCCTGCAAGTTTAAAGTGGGTGGATGAAGGTGTTCGCTATCTTGGAGTGTTCCTTGGATCCCCACAGTACGGCCAGAAAAACTGGGAAGGTGTTGCTGAATGCATAAAAAAGAGATTGAGTAGATGGAGGAGAGCCCTGCCTCACCTTTAGTATAAGGGCCGAGTTTTGATAGTCAAGAATCTAGTCACCTCCTTCTTGTGGCACAGATTCATCTGCCTGCAACCACCAGAAGGCTTGGTGAAGGAAGTGCAAAGGCAACTGTTGGAGTTATTTTGGGGAGGGCATCACTGGTTATGGCCAAACGTTGTATGCCGTCCATTGGCCGAGGGTGGCCAGAGTATGGTCGACATCAGGAGCCGTATAATGGCCTTTCGGCTATGCTCTGTGCAAAACCTTTTGGTGAAAGAGAAATTACCAAACCATGTTTTGGCCACCCACATTTTGCGGCAAGCTGGCGGGCTGGGATATGGCCGCGAATGTTTCTTGGTCCTGCTTCAACAAGTTGACACATCTCCTCTTCCTGTTTTTATCAGAGTGTGTTGAATGCTTGGCAGAACCTCACAGTGTGCCATCAAGAAGACAACTACGACATCCATTTGTTTGCACAAGAGCCTTTGTTCTGCAATCGGCTTTTCCCAAACATACCCAAAAGTAGGGACCTCTGCCAGCATTTCATAAATGCCGGCATCACAAAAGTATGGCACCTCCGGCAAGTTTCAGGTTGCGGGTGGAAATCAGCTCGAGAAATAGCCGAGCTCGCAGGAATTCGGTCCGAAAGAGTGACTGCAAAAGTGTTGAGAGAGGTGATACGAATATGGGTACGGCTGAGAGTATGCTGGTCCCACGAGCTCGAACCATTGCACGATGAGTGGGTTTTTCCTGGGTTACTGGTGCACTTCAAGTTGGAAGACTTACCCCCGGTTAGCATGGGGATAAGCCCCTTTCAAGAGACTAGCAGTAAAGAGCTATACAAGTCATGTGTCAAGTTACTGCTGGGGGATACGCCGCTAAATGGAGTAATCCGGTGGAAGAGACTGTTGCCTGTGGGACCCCCCTCTGAACCTGTATGGAACTCCATGTATAGCAAGCTCGTAAGTAAAAGATCTGGTGATCTCCAATGGAGACTGATCCACTGGATAGTCCCCTCCAATAAGTTAATCAACCATTTCTCTCCTACATCCACATGTTGCCCATTCTGCATATGTACGGAGGACGTGTTCCACGCCTTCATTAATTGTGTGAGATTGGTTTCTTTGTTTCGGTGGTTTAATCTTGTGGCACACAGAATGAAGGTTGTTTTCTCGTTGCGTTCTTTTATTTTCGGCTTTAATGCCAAGTCAAGCAAGGAAAATATGTTAATGAGGTTTCTTGTCGCAACAGCCAAGCTGGCAATATATCTCTCAAGAAGGGAGAAATTGAACGGTAAACCTGGCGGGGAATGCAATGTTATGTTGTTTTTCAATGCCCTCGTGTCAGCAAGACTTAAACTCGAGTTTTGTTTCTATAAGGTTGCAAACAATCTTGATGAATTCACCAATACTTGGTATCATGAAGGGTTGTGTGAGGTTCGTGAGAACCAAATGGTAATATTTTTGTAGTTTTTTTTGTAGGTTGTATAAAGTTAATGGTTTATTTTGGCAAACTGTGTGCCGTGATACTTCTGTAACCTTTTCGTTTCATTGCTTTTTCATGTATTTATGGTTGGTGTAAAGATATAAGTACATTTTTTTTGTAATTTTTTGATAATAAAAGGACTTCAAAAGTCTCTCTCTCTCTCTCTCTCTCTCTCTCTCACTCTCTCACTCTCTCACTCTCTCACTCCCACTCTCTCCCACTCCCACTCTCTCCCACTCTCTCTCTCTCTCTCTCTCTCTCTCTCTCTGTCTGTCGCCACCTGTCAGTGCGTTGGGTGTGGCGTCATGGCGGCTGTGAGCAACTGCTCTGTGCTTTGGTGAGCCCGTTGCGTTTCCCCCTCCCCTTCCCCTGCCCCCCCTCCCTCTCCTTCTCCATCCTGTGTGTTTCGGCATTGTGTTTTCATCCGTTCTGCACCCTTGTCTTCGAGAGAGAGAGGATTGAGAGCGGGCCCTTGTTGGGTGCGGCCTACTGGCTTTGACGGCGCTTTGTAAGCCATTTTTGTGCTTAGAACGCACGTTTTTTATTTACTTTAGCTCGATTATTTAGGTTTGATACCTTCTTGTCCGGTCCGGACAAGGGGGGGGGGGGGGGGGGGAATTTGATCTGTTTGTTGGTGTTCGACAAACATTGGGTTCTCTCGGTTCTTGGCTACGAACTTTTATTTGGTCGAGTTAGAATGGCGGGCGAACGTTTCCGCATTGATACGTACGAATCGCTAACTCATAAACACGGGCTAGCTTGTGTTCCTCCCAACGAGGTGGAAATTAACGGTGTGCTTTCCGCCATTGGAAACATCGTTGGTGCACACAGTATTCGCGCTGCCTCTCGTATGAAAAAGAAATTTGTCGTTTTTTTGTCCGAGGAGCACATGGTAGCGAGTGTAGTCGAACAAGGCTTGTTCATTGAACCGAACACCTTCCCCTCTGTGTTTGCTTTACAAGCCCCGACGGTAAAGATTAACATCAGTAATATCCCGCCATTTATTAGAAATGAGGATTTACGTGAACAATTAAGCAAGTTCGGTAAGGTCGTATCGAGGATTTCGATGGTGCCGATGCGAAATGTTTGCGATCGATTCAAACATGTCATGTCCTTTAAGAGAGTGGTGTACATGATACTGCCTGCAAATGTAAAAACGCTCAATGTCGTGTTGAGTGTGAAAATCAACGGCTTTGAATACAAAATGTATGCCTCCTCGGAGGTTATGACGTGTTTCGAGTGTGGGGCTTACGGGCATGTGAGGAGTGCCTGTCCCAATGCGGTTAAACCGCAGGAACACGGAGGATTGGTGAGGAGCGACTCCTCTTCACCGCACCATGAAGGGGAGGAGGCGGATCGAGTGGTTAATCCACCCATCGCACCGACTGCGGTGAGTGAAGCGCCAGACCCGTCCCCCACGACCGGGTGGGGGGGGGGGGGGGGGTGGGGGAGGGAGTGATAGACTTAGAACGTGAGGTGACTAACCCTGCCCCTCCACTTAAGGTGGGAATAAAAGTGGTTGAACCCTCTCTCATTTCGTCCACGGTACACGACAGTGCGGACGATATCATGGAAGTATCCGTAGTGGACACCAGGAAAAAAGGTCAGAAGCGTTCAAGTGATGAATCCTGTGATTCCGAAGCATAACAAAATAAGATTCAGATCGTGTCAGGTTCGCAGGACCTCCAGGGTGAGGCCTACACCGGAAACTCCTTAGCGGTAATGGAGATGGTACAGGAAGTGTGTGTACATGAGGAAGATTCGCTGGCACCACTTGCTGAGATTGAGTATGACCTGGAAAATAGTCGATCCTCTCAGGATGTGGTAAGTCCTTGTCCTGATAACCAAACTCGCTCAGACGAGTTAGCAGCTGGATCTGCTAGTGAGGAAAAAATAGATAAAGGGGAAAGTCCTTGCGACTGTGAGGATAACGTTAACCCTTCCCTGACAGATAAAAATGAAAGGGATGATGAGGTGGGGGACATACTTATAGCCACAGGGGATATGGTAAATTTGGAAGGGTCTGCAAAGAGTGCGGAGGTCCTTGACCCTGTAGAATTGCTGTTTCCAAAACTAAGTGTTCAGCAAATAGGAGGAAAAGATGCAGATCAAGACGAAGCACTTGATTCTGATGAAACCTCTTCTACTCCACTCTTTAGTGCTTCAAGTGCTCAAGAGAGCGAGGCGTGTGATGACAATACCATCACCATGGTTTCTCAAGAAAATGTTATCAAGTTCCCTGAAGAAACGTTCAGGAAAAGACATGTAAAAATCAAAGACTACTTTCCGAATCTGCATGATTTTATTTTGACTGCAAAGAACATGATTCGTGAACCTTATCAGGTTAACATGTCAGAACCTCAATTCCAGAGGCTAAGAAAATGTGTAACTCGAGCGGGCAAGGAACTTTATGAATAGTTAACAGAGTGGAGATAAAAGTAGCATCCTTAAACATCAACGGTGGTCGAAGTTGTGTGCGTCGCCTCCAGGTGTTTCAAATGTTTCAGAATGAAAAAATTGATGTGCTGATGTTACAAGAGACGCATGCAAATCAGTCTTCTGAGGTTGAGTGGCGTAATATCTTTAAAGGTTGTCACTTTTTCTCCAGTGCTTTCGTTGATGCCAAGGCTGGTGTTGCAGTAGTCTTACATCCTAGACTCCAGCCGTTGGAGATCAGATGTAGAGAAATTTGCAAGGGCCATTTACTATCTGTGGAGTTTGTCAGCGGTAACCAAAAGATTTGCACGACTAATGTATACTGCCCTAGTGCGAACTCTGCAAGAAGTGCTTTTCTTCACAAGTTAGCAGGTTTTTTAAGCACTATTGACCTGTCCATGTTGGTTTGCTTGGGGGGAGACTACAACTGTACCCTCAACCCACAACTTGATAGAAACACTCCTGAGCCTCATCCACCGAGTGCAAGGCCTTTGGCACAGCTCATTAAAAAATTTCAACTTGTGGATGTGTGCCGGGTACAGAACCCTAACATCCGGCAGTACACGTGGGTTTGTGCCGCAAGAAATCTTTTGACAATGGCTCGTTTGGATAGAATTTATGTTAACCATGATAAGGTAAATCTTGTCAAGAATTCATATATAAGGCCATCTGGTTTTTCTGATCATCACATGGTTGTTGTTGTATGTGGCCTACCTCATCACGTGTGTAGAAGTGCATATTGGACTTTCAATGTCAAACTTTTACAAAGTGAGCATTTCAAAGAAGCATTCAGAATGGTATGGAAGGAATGTGAAATGCAAAAGTTTTCCTACCTAAATTTAAGGCAATGGTGGGATTGCACAAAATCCCAAATTAAGTGTTTTTGCCAGCAATACTGTCGTTATAATACCTGTAACACACTCGGTGTGATAACTGCCTTAAAAAACGATATACTTTATTGTGAGCAGAAATCTGGAATGTCCAACGAAAATGTCCAGCAGTTGTCAGAGAAAAGAACACTACTGGCTGAAATGGTGAGAGAGCATGCATCTGGTGCTTTCGTCCGACTGCGAATGGACAATATCCAACTTGACAAACCAAACAAAGCCTTTTTCAACCTGGAAAAGACAGCCAAGATCCCTCAACAAATTCACGCTTTGCGCACTTCTGCCGGTGCGCTTCTGTCTTCTCAAAGTGACATCAAAGATGAATTACGAAACTTTTATTCAAAGCTGTTTGCCTTGAGAACTGTGAACCAGGAAAACAGAAACGAGATGTTTGAACTGCTCCCATCTTTGTCGGAAGACCAGCGACAACAACTGGAGCCTGGCATCTCTCTCGGAGAACTTACTGTTGCTCTTAAAGGAATTCAAGATGGGAAAGCCCCTGGACTTGACGGCCTCCCAGTTGAATTTTACAAGGCCTTTTGGGACATTCTAGGCCCTACTCTACTTGACATCTTTCATGATAGCCTTGAACAAGGTGAATTGCCACTAAGTTGCCGGAGGTCAGTTTTGTGTCTCCTTCCAAAAAAAGGGAACTTGCAAGACGCCACAAATTGGCGGCCTGTGTCACTCCTAAATACGGACTATAAAATATTGTCGAAGGCGCTCGCGATACGTCTAAAGGAAGTCATCCCCCTTTTGATTGATATTGATCAGTCTTATTGTGTTCCTGAGCATTCTATTTACGATAACATTTTTTTGGTGAGAGACTTGATCAGTCTCGGTCGTACTACATCTCATGGTTTTGGTTTGGTTCTTTTAGATCAAGAAAAAGCTTTTGACAGTGTTGACCATTCTTTTTTGTTTGCTGTACTACAGAGAGCTGGTTTTGGACAAAATTTTGTTTCCTATGTTAAGTTGTTGTATGAAAATGCATCCTGTCTGTTGAAGGTAAACAACAGCTTATGTTGCCCTTTTCCCTTTCAGCGAGGCATCCGTCAGGGCTGCCCGCTTTCAGGAATGCTATACAGTCTCTCGGTTGAACCTTTACTAGCTTTGCTCCGAAACTCAGTGGAAGGAGTCTCCTTAACAAAAAACCACAAAATGGTTACTTCAGCTTATGCGGATGACATTTGTGTTGCTGTTTCCAGCCAAAATGATGTGGGTGAGGTCTTTCGATGTCTGTCCCAGTTTGAGCTCGCCTCCACGGCAAAAGTAAATTGGAACAAAAGTGTTGCCTTATGGGTGGGCCCCAGTCCACCTTCCTCAGCTCTGCCTGTGTTACCAGGAGGAATGCAGTGGAACAAAGAGGGGTTTAAATATTTAGGGTTATTTCTCGGAGTCCAAGCATATGAACAAAAAAATTGGGAGGGTTTCTTGGAAAGAATTAAGCAGAAACTGGCTCGATGGAAACGGTTGCACCACCTTCTATCGCTTAAGACAAGGGTGACAATAATAAATAACCTTGTGGTTCCTTTTATTTGGCATAAAGTTATCCCCCTCCAACCTCCGAGATACTTGGTCACAGGCATTCAGAGGGTTCTAACTCAGTTTTTCTGGGGAGGCCACCATTGGCTTGGACCAGACACGGTGTGCAGACCCCGAAATGCAGGTGGCCAAAGCTTGATACATGTTCCGAGTCGGATAATGGCTTTCCGCATGTGGACGATAAAGCGTTTATTGTATGGTGAGTGTGTCCCGTGGTGGCCTCTCACAAACGCTTGGCTGCAGGAAGCAGATGGGTTGAAGTATGACCGAGAGCTCTTCCTCATGGACCTGCAGCATGTCAACACGACTCTGCTCCCCGAGTTTCATCAGAGCCTTCTGAATGCCTGGCAAGTCCTTGGAATACAACGATTAGAGGTGTCCTACGATGCAAAAAAATATATGCATGAGCCATTGGTTCTGAATCCCTTATTCCCTGAAATTTCAACCTCCAGGTCATTTATGCATTGCTTCATCTGTAATGGAATAAACAGAGTGCGAGACCTGATGAAGCCTTCCCTAAATGGATGGTTATCCACCGGTTCTCTCACATCAAAAGTGGGGGTTCGGTCATCTAGAATGGTGGACAAAGTTTTGAGAGTTGTGATTAAAACTTTCAGGGAATTAAATATCGGGTGGACTGGGGCAGATGAAGTGGTGGACTCTCGTCTCTATTTCCCCGAGCTCCAAGTCACCTCAAAAAAACAACAGGGTGTCTTCTCAAAGTCAGATGGTTGCGGTGTGTTCCATGTGATGGAAAAAAAAGTTATTTATGGGATATGCCAAGAGGTGCTTATACCGGGTTTCACAAAACCTTTAAAAAATCGGTGGGATGAGATCATTCCGGCTAATTCGTTCCTATCTCCAGTGTGGAAAGAGATGTATAGGTCTCCAACCTTAGGTCGAACCGGAGACTTAAATTGGAGACTAGTTCATCAGGCCCTGGTCACCAAATACTTACTTAATAAGTTTGATCCTTCTGTATTGAATGTTTGTCCTTTTTGTGAAGAGGCTGAAAATGTGACCCATGCTTTTGTGAAATGTAAGAGATTGGTACCCCTGTTTTGTTTCCTCCAACAGCTCTTTTATAAATTTCAGTTTGTTTTTTCTGTTGCAATTTTTGTGTATGGCATTGAAAGGAGCACCAAGAACAAGACAGCGGTCCCTTTCTTGAATTTTCTGTGCGGAATTGCTAAACTCGCAATATATAAAACTAGAAAGATCAAATTGAGTGGCAGAGATGAAAATGTGCTGTTTTGCTTTAAAGGAATAGTGTCGGCCCGGATAAGTTTCGGCAGTGTGAACGACGATTGTTTTCAGAGGTGGGCGGTCCGCTTCGAAAGTCCGCTTATCCGCTTATCCGCTGCAGCGGACTAACATTTTCGAAGCGGATAAGCGAATCGGAACAACCCCCGGAAACCGAAGCGGATAAGCGTAAGCGGTCTACCGAAAAATTAAAGCGCATCGCGATTCGCCAAATCAGCTGTTAGCCTGAGCCGTTACTCTAGAATTGTGAATATTTATTTAAGTGAATAATAAGTGAAACCCTAACAACTCGGCTCTTGCGACATAACGCATTATATCATAACGTTATGTTCACGTCATGGTTTACGACATGGTTGTAACATAACGCATTACATCATGACGTTATGTTCACGTCATGGTTTACGGCATGTTCACGACACCATGACGAATAAACGGCAGTCCGTTGGCCCGCCATCTTGTTGACTTGTTTGTGTCTGAATAACCAAACGTTACAGCTCTCGCCCAATCTCTTCCCGCTCGAGTTCCGTGATGCTTGGGTAACTCTATTTCTCAGGCATAACACGCCGCTCCCGAGCTCTGCCTCGGTCGAGGGCGTGTTCAGCTACGGGTCGGACATCCTCAGGCCTAAGAGGTCGGCCCTGGCTGCACCGAACTTCGAGGCCCTCGTCTTCATGAAGGGCAACCTCCAAATCCTCAAGAAGGCCCACGAGGTGGAGGAGGAAGACGAGGACTAGTCAACAGACTGCTAGTGCTAGTCTGTTGACTAGTAGACTCTCTTGTCAAAGAAAGGACGGGCAAATTGATTTTTCTTTAATGTAACTTGCATATATTAAAATTATATTTAAATTAACTGTAGAGTAGAGTAGAGTCGAGTGGAAAACTTTATTTCAATAAATTTTGAATAAATTTT
Source organism: Myxine glutinosa (assembly GCF_964187855.1). Taxonomy (NCBI): domain Eukaryota; kingdom Metazoa; phylum Chordata; class Myxini; order Myxiniformes; family Myxinidae; genus Myxine; species Myxine glutinosa. Next base: position 67,015,115 of record NC_136267.1, read on the forward strand.
ATTTAAATAAAAATGTATATTTTTGATCTTAAAAGCTTTGTTTGTCTTTGTAGTAGTTAGAAATGGCTATTTAGGCTTAAAAAGCATTAAATTCCCTTTAGAAACGTCAAAAATCGCTTTAAAAACGTCGAAGCGCTTTAAAAAAATCGAATCGAAGCGGATAAGCGGATAAGCGGTAAGCGGACTAAGATTTTCGGCCGCTGAAGCGGATAAGCGAATCGGACTACACGGGCTGGCGGAGCGGATAAGCGGTAAGCGGACTTAAAATTTTCCGAATCGCGCCCACCTATGATTGTTTTACAGATGAGGTGTTGAGTTTGTTTTTGTAAATTATACTTACGCTCAATGTCCACATATACATGTATATACATTCTTTTTGCTTGTACAACTTTCTTTTTCTTGTAAAAATTTTGCGGTGTTCTTCCATGTGTGTTTTGATACTTTTATAATAAAAGCACATAAAAAGTAAAGTCAGTCTCTCTCTCTCTCTCTCTCTCTCTCTCTCTCTCTCTCTCTCTCCCCCTGCTGGTCGTTGGTGAGTCGTGCGTGGGTGTGGCAATCATGGCTGCTGTGTGTGAGGAGCTGTGAGTACTGTGTTGTGTTGTTGCCTTTCCCGTCCCCCTTTTCACTCCCTCTGTGTCCTTGTACGTGTTTGTGAAGTTTTCCCCGTGTTTTTCCTTCTTTGTTGAGACAGGAGAGAGAAAGAGAGCGCGCATGGTGAGTTTGGTGCGAGTCCTAAAGAACCTTGTGTTCTTCGGGCCTGTGCTCTGCTTGCCGTGTTCTTCACTATCGCCGTTTATCGGCTCCCTTATTCTATTTCTTTTCATTTTACCTTCGCCTGCAGGCTTTGCTTGCGATAGGTTCTATTTTGTTTTGTTTTTTTCAAATATTTCCTTAGTTTTGGTTCATTTATCGCTATGGCAAACAGTCGTTTGCAGAACAGCATTTACGAGTCACTTACTCGTAAAAATGGGGTAATAGTTAGCCCACCCGACGGGGTTCGGGTCGATGACGTCGTGATGGGCTTGGGTGAACTCGTTGGTTTTGAAAATGTGTTAGCAGCTTCAAAGATGAACCAACGAGTTGTTGTTTTTCTTTCCGAGGAGCGCTATGTCGCTCAGGCGGTTGAAACTGGTTTGTCCTTACCGCCAGATATTTTCGTTAACGTTAGTATGTTGGACTCACCGGCGGTGAAAATCACTTTATCTAATTTACCGCCTTTTGTTAAAAACGAACAGATTTTGTCCGTTTTAACACAGTTTGGCACCGTGGTGTCAAAAATCTCCATGATTCCCTTCCGTTTGCGTTCGGATTCTACAGTCCGCCATATCATGTCCTTCCGGCGGCACTGTTACATGGTGTTAAAAAACAATGCTCAATCGCTCAATGCTTCAGCTACGTTGGTCGTTGAAAATCGAAATTATCGAATGTACATCGCAACAGAGACAATGACGTGTTTCACGTGTGGTGCCTTCGGACATTTAAAAGGTGCTTGTCCGAAGTGTGTATCCGGCGGCACATCTAGACAGTCAGGAACAAATGCCGATCCTAGTGGCACATCTAGACGGACAGAACCAAATGTCGATCTTCGCAATGACAATGGCGCGTCTGGGACGGCAGATCAGCCTTCACATTCGAGCGCGGAAATCGATAATTCACCGGCTGATGACGCGGGTTTTACTACCGTGTCCTCCAGGAGGAGTTATAAAAGAGGAAGCGGTAATGAGGACATACAGGCGAGCGTTTCGAAAAAGATAGCGCCGTCGAATGAACGTAATGTTTCTCTTTTAGAAACAGAAGCTCCTGCAGCTGGTCTTCTGCTGCAGAATAGGTTCAGTGTGTTTGCAGAAATGGAAGAAGACGTTTCTGTTCATTCCTCTCATGAACAAGGACCAAGCGCAATGCCCCAAGATGTTGTGGTAACCACCCCGGTTACTGAAACTAAAGTCAAGAACCACAAACCTGCTCTCGTCCCGCGCCCTGCTGACGATGAAGTGTCTGAGGTAATGGAGGCAGAAGAAGCAGCAGCTCCAGAAGGAGAGTGCAAAGCCTCTGATATAAAAGCGTTAATCCCTGTTACGGTTTTTAAAACTCCCGCTGTGGAAACAGCTGCACCTTTAGTAGAAGACGATTTTCCCGTTATGAGAGCATCGGTTTCGGTGTGTGGGGGAAAAAATGAAGACCTTTCGGATTACGACTCAGATGGGGCCTCGTCGCTTGCCTCTAGTGCTAGTAGCGAGGTCTGGAATGACCCAGCAATAGCCAAGGAACTGGAGGGTGATGATGATTTATCACCCACGGAAATTCTAAAGTTTCTTCAGGACACCTTTCGAAAGAAAAAGGTTAAAATTGTAACCTTCTTCCCGAACCTGTCTGGCTTTATAAACTCCTCAAGACGTCTCCTCCTTAAGGCTGAACAACTTGGTGTGACTGAGTCGCAAGTTTTTCGCCTTAGAAAGTGTGTATTGAAAGCTCGGAAAGAGCTACAAGCACACCCTAACTTCCCTTTACATGATAAACCTTCCCTGCCTACACCATGACCTTCTCTGTTGTAACTTTAAATATAAATGGGGGACGTTCACCCCTGCGTAAAGCTCAGGTAAAGTTGCTTGTCGAGCAAAAACATTTCGATGTTGTTCTTTTGCAAGAAACAAGATGTAGCTCTTCGTGCATGAGCGAATGGACTCGCATCATGAAAGGACAGTGGTTCTTTAGTAGCTTGACCTGTCCTAGTGCTGGAGTGGCTATTTATTTAAATCCTTCTTTCTGTCCTGAAAATGTCACTTTTAAGGAGATTACTAAAGGGCATTTAGTTTCAGTTAATTTCTTTTATAATGGTTATAAACACACTTTCATAAATGTATATTCACCCAGTACGAGCACAGAAAGATTAGCTTTTTTCACACAGTTAGAAATGTCCCTCACACACCTTGATTTTGATGGCCTTGTTTGTCTGTGTGGGGACTTTAATTGCACACTGTATCCCACCCTTGATCGTAATGGAGAAGAGCCCCACCCATCAAGTACAACACCCTTAAAGAGAGCATTGTCCAAATTCTCCCTTATGGATGTATGGAGACTCCAGAACCCATCTGCACGGCAATACACGTGGTGCCGATGTGCAAATGGCCGGCTATCTCTTGCAAGGCTAGACAGATTTTACATCAATAATGACTCTTTAAACGTCATAGACCATGTCGACGCCACCCCAAGTGGTTTTTCGGACCATCACATGGTTGTTCTTCATATACTCTCCCCGGCTCGAAATCGTGGCACTGCCCATTGGACCTTCAATGTGAGTCTTCTGCAAGATGACGCTTTTCCGGTCGCCTTCCGAGCCTTTTGGGAAGCTTTACTACTACGGAAGCCTTCCTACTCCTGCCTCATACAATGGTGGGACAATGCGAAAACCCATATTAGGACCTTTTGCCAGCAATATAGCTCCTTTTGTACAAAGAACGAATCTGCGCTGCAATCTCTAATTGCCAAAGAAATATTGTCTCTCCAGTCAAGCCTCCCAGCTCCCAGTGCCGAAAGGACTAGTTCTTTAATAGCAACGAAGAAAGCACTCCTTGCTCAACTCTGTGCAAAACAAGCCAGAGGGGCTCTAATAAGGCTACGAATGGAGAACTACAGCTTTATTGATACTCCTTCCAAGTTTTTCTTTGCTTTGGAAGCACGAAAAAAGAGAAACCAGCAAATAACTTCGCTGCAGGCACCAGGAGGCCGAACAACGCACGATCCAAAAGACATTAGAAGCTTGACAAAACAATACTTCTCTGACTTGTATTGCGCCAGAAACACTAAAGAAGACATGATTCGTTCCTTAACCACTTCTTTGCCCACCTTGTCCGAACCTGCATGTCAACAACTTGACAAGGAAGTGACTCTTGACGAACTCTTTACTGCGTTGCAAACTTTGCCCACAGGTAAAGCTTCTGGACTTGATGGAATCCCTGCAGAGTTCTACAAAACCTTCTGGGATTTGTTGGGACCTGAGTTGCTTGACCTCTTAGTTGATAGCCTACGAACAGGCTTGTTACCAATCAGCTGTCGCAGGGCTATACTTGCTCTCATACCTAAGAAAGGAGACCTCCAGCAGCTTAAAAATTGGCGTCCCATTTCGCTCCTCTGCACGGACTACAAGATTTTTTCAAAAGTTCTTGCCAACCGCCTCAAACCTCTGATTGGGGAGATTGTACACCCCGATCAATCCTATTGCATCCCTAAAAGGACAATACACGATAGCATTTTTATTGTACGTGACATGATTGACATTTGTATTGCTGAACATAGAAATGTTGGTCTGGTGTTTTTAGACCAAGAAAAAGCTTTCGACACGATTGATCACTCTTATCTCTTTGCAGTTTTACGGGGGTTTGGTTTCAAGGAAAATTTATTTGTTATATCAAAATATTGTATAATAATATTTTTAGCTTGCTCAAAGTTAATAACATCTTAAGTCAGCCTTTCCCTGTTACCAGGGGTATTCGTCAAGGGTGCCCCCTGTCTGGCCTTCTATACTCCCTATCAATTGAACCTTTACTACATCGTTTACGCACACGGCTACAAGGGTTTTATCCTCTGCCGTTAGAAAATCCCGTAAAGACCATTGCTTATGCGGATGACCTCTGTGCAATTGTGTACTCCGATGACGATGTTCGCGCTCTGGTTGAGTCTGTCGAGGAATTTAGCCTGGCAAGCTCGACTAAAGTTAATTGGGAAAAGAGCAAAGCTTTTTACTTAGGTCCACGGAATGAAACTCCCCCTCCAACCCTACCAGGGCACCTTGTATGGACCAATGAAGGAATACACTACCTCGGTGTCTTTCTTGGAACTCAAGATTTTATTTCAAAAAACTGGGAGTCGCTGATTACCAAAACCGAGCAGCGGTTGATAAAATGGAGGGGACTATTGAGGCAGCTTTCCTTCCGGGGTCGTACTCTGGTCATTAATAATCTCGCGGCATCAATGCTCTGGCATGTTTTTAAAGCACTGCAGGCCCCAGGTTTTATCCTTAAAAAACTTCAAAGCTCTTTTGTAGATTTTTTCTGGGGGGGAAAGCACTGGCTCCGGCCAGGAATACTAAGCCTGCCGACTGCAGAAGGTGGACAGGGGCTAATAGATGTGACGAGCAAAGTGATGGCTTTTCGCCTCCTTTCAGTACGAAGGCTTCTATACTCCGACGTCCCATGGAAAGCCTTTGCCCATTGTTTGCTTAGGCAAGCTGGGAAACTTGGCTATGGTGACGAGCTTTTTCTTCTCGACGCGAAGCGCGTGGATATGACATCGGTCCCGTTGTTCTACCGAAGCATGCTGGAAGCGTGGCAGGCTGTTTCTTTTCGCCGCGACACCAGTGCTTACTCCCTTCAGATGTTTTTAAATGAACCAATATTTTTAAATTCTTTTTTTGATGGGGTCTGTAGTGACAGATCTTTCATGCAAAAGTTTATTGATGTCGGCGTTACCAGAGTAAAACACCTCAGGAACCCCCTTGTACATAGATGGAAGCCAGCTGCTGACATTGCCGTGGCCACCAGTGTGAGGTCCATCAGAGTCATTGGCAGAATTTTCTCTGTGATTTTACGGACCTTTAAGCAAACCGGGTTAAAATGGGACCCAGACATAGAAGATGCCCTCCATCGATCCCAATGTCCTTTCCCAAATCTTTTAATTTTATTTCAAAGTTTTAGGCTCTTTAACCAGATGGAGAAATCCTCAGTGTACAATCTATGTGTTCTCACTCTTTTTCCTGGCAAACCTGCAGAGCCACAAGCTCATTGGCGAGCGCTGCTCCAAGCTAACCGTTTCACAACAATAAACTGGCAGGTGATGTACAAAGAACCTACTGTCAAGCGCTCGGGTGATCTACAATGGCGGTTAGCGCACCATATCCTGCCTTGCAACATCCTGTCCCACCGTATATGTCCTGAAAACTCGGAATTGTGCCCCTTTTGCGACACCCCAGAGACCATTTTTCACATTTTCATTGAATGTTCAAGGTTGGCCTCGTTTTTTAAAATCCTGTCACGTGTGATCCGGGGGCTCGGTTTGACTTTTACACATTGTGTTTTCATATTTGGTTTTAATGTTTTGTATCAATGTAAAAATGAATGTCTTTTAGCAAACTTTCTGTGTTCTGAGGCAAAACTTGCCATTTATTTATCGAGGAAACGAAAACTGCAGAACACTGACGTTTTAGCTGATGACGTTTTAACTGTTTTTAAAGCATTGGTTACATCGCGTGTTCTTTTTGAGTTTGAAACTCAAGATCCTGCTTTATTTAAAAATCGGTGGTGTGTGAAACAATCCTTATGTGGTATGGTTGGTGGTGTTTTAACAATCAATTTATAAATCTAAAGTATTGCTTCTCTGTTACCCCTTTCCTTCCTGGTTATTTCTTTTTGATGCCTGTACAAACATCTTTCACCATGTAAAACTTGTTTTCCTTGTAATAAAGGGGAAGAAAAGTCTCTCTCTCTCTCTCTCTCTCTCTCTCTCTCTCTCTCTCGCGTGCGCTCCTGCTGGTCGTTGGTGAGTCATGCGTGGGTGTGGCAGCATGGTGGCTGTGCATGTTGAGCTGTGAGTTCCCTGTCGTGTTGGTTGGTTTTCCTATCCCCCATTTCGCTCCCTTGTGTCCTTGTTTATACTTGTAAAGTTTCCCCTGTGTGTCCTTTCATTGTTGAGACAAGAGAGAGGGAGAGAGCGCACACGGTAGGTGGTGTTCGGTTGCCTCTTTTTCGAACCTCCGGGTTTGAGGCCTGGCCTCCATTTTGCCGTGTTTTTCCTAGTCCAGGCAGCGGTGTTTCGCTGCTCTAAACAGTTCTTGGACCTAGTATATTAGTTTTTGGTTTTACCTCCACTTGCCGGTGTTGCTTGTGGTTGGTATCTTTTTTTTGATTTCTCACCCTTTATTTATTTAATTTACGTTCGCTATGGCAAACGATTGTTTGAGGAATAGCATGTACGAGTCGCTCACTCGCAAGCATGGGCTGGTGTGCGACCCTCCGAGTGAGGTAAAGATGGAGCAAGTGCTTCTAGCAATTGGAAAATGCGTCGGCTCACATAATATCCGTGCAGCCTCTCGAATGAACAAGAAAGTTGTTGTGTTTGTATCGGAGGTGCACATGGTGAACTCCGTTGTGGAGCAAGGCCTTCTCATAGAACCCGACATGTTTCTAGTGGTTTCCCCATTAGATACACCTGCGGTGAGGGTCAATGTGTCTAATGCCCCTCCCTTTGTTAAAGGTGAGGACTTGTGTGCTCAATTGAGCAAGTTCGGTACGATCGTATCAAAAGTGACAATGGTGCCGATACACTCGGCAAGGGGTGAATTTCGACACGTGATGACTTTTAAAAGGGTCGTTTACATGATATTGCCCGAAAATGTGCAAAAGCTCAATGTAGTTTTGCATGCAAAGATTAATGGCCATACTTATAGAATGTATGCCTCCACGGACGTCATGACGTGCTATGGGTGTGGAGCTTACGGACACGTAAAGAGTTCCTGTCCCGGTTTGGTGAGACCATTAGAAAATCGAGACCAGGTGATTGCAGATTCTCCTCCCTCCCCACCTAATGGGGCGGATGATATGTTAGACTCCTCCCCACGACCTAATGGTGATCGGGAAACAGTTGACTCCTCCCCCTCACCTACTGAGATACGTGGAATGATAGACCCCTCCCCACAACCAATGGGTGAACAGGAAACAGTAGACCACTCCTCCCTACCTGCTGGTGTGACAAACGTGGTTGATCCCTCTCCTACTGTACAGGACTGTACGGATGACAATATGGAAGGGTTCGTAACAGTGGTTCGTAAAAAAGGACATAAACGTTCATGTCCCGTCGTGAAGGATGCAAGCACAGTTCAAAGTAAGGTACTTGTTGTGTCAAACGTGTCGCCGAGCTTGCAAGATGGAGCTTGTGTAGAGAATACCTGTGTGGGATTGCAAACTGAACCGGCACCGGGTTTAAATCTAAGCAATTCGTTTGCACCACTTGCCGAACTGTTTGAGGGTTCTGAGTGTGATATAGACATCGAGAATCCTCGCGCATCTCAGGAAGACACAAGTGGGGATATTGATAACCCTGATGTCTTACATGACATTAATGTAATGGTCACAGAGGTGGGCGCAGGGATGGCCAGGTGTAATGATAAAACAGATAAGTTGGACAGCCCCTCAGAGGAAACCTGTAAGCCTACACGTTTCGAACAAAATAAAAGGGATGATAAGAAGGAAGCTGCATATGACGATGAGCAGCTAAACATGAATGAAAACGATATCCATGTTTCTGATCCTGGGGAGATTTGTGCCTCAGAAATAAGTTTGCATCAGGAAGAGAATGACAAAGATGATGCGTTTGATTTTGATGAACCCTACTCTACCTCGTCAGGTAGTGGGTTTTGTGCCCAAGAGGATGGGGATGGGGACACTGTAGTTACAGAAGATGAAGTTAAAAAATTCCTCGATGAATCCTTCAGGAAAAGGAATGTCAGAATTCAGGATTATTTCCAAAACCTACATGCTTTTCTAAAAACTACTAGAAACATGATTCGTGAACCCCAGCAAGTTGGGATATCAGAACCTCAATTTCAGCGGTTGAGAAAGTGTGCCACTAAGGCAGGAAAAGAACTCCAAGAGGACGAAAATTAATAAAGAATAAATGAAGGTAACGTCTCTCAACATAAACGGAGGCCGCAGCTGTATGCGGCGTCTGGAGGTGTTACAACTATTTGAGAAAGAAAAGATTGATATTTTCATGTTACAAGAGACACACATTAACGAATCTTGTGAAGACGAGTGGCGCAGAATGTTTAAAGGGTGCCATGTTTTCTCCAGTGCGGTTGAAGAAGCTAAAGCGGGGGTGGCAATAATCTTGCATCCTCGCCTTCAACCATCCGAGATTCACTATAGAGAGATTTGTAAGGGTTTCTTGATGGTGGTGGATTTTATTAGCAGCAATCAAAAGGTTAGCATTATTAATGTGTATTGCCCCAGTGACAGCGCTGAAAGGGCTCTATTTCTTCCAAAATTAGCGGATTGTTTAAGCACTGTTGATTTGACTTGTTTAATTTGTATGGGGGGAGACTTTAACTGCACTCTCAACCCTCGACTGGACAGGAACACTCCTGAGCCACATCCACCCAGTGCAAAGTCCTTGGCACAACTTGTGAAAAAATACAAACTTAGAGATGTATGGCGATTACAAAATCCAAACACCCGTCAATATACATGGGTGAGCTGTGCAAAAAACCAGTTAACCATGGGTCGACTGGACAGATTGTACGTGAACCAAGGAATGGTGAATCTGGTTAAGAGAACATGTATAACTCCATCTGGCTTTTCTGATCACCATATGATTGCAATGGATTGTATGTTACCTGGTCATTGCTGTAAGAGTGCACACTGGAATTTCAATGTGAAATTGTTACAAGATGAACATTTTAAAAATGCCTTCAGACTGGTATGGGAAGGATTAGAAAAGAAAAAGTGTTCCTATGTCAATATGCGACAGTGGTGGGACTGTACCAAGTCACAAATTCGGATTTTCTGCCAACAATATTGCTCGTATGCCACTAGTAATACGTCTGGGTTGATAAGTGCTCTAAAAGCAGATGTACTTAAATATGAACAAGAAGCTGGAACATCTTGGGGAAGTGACCAATATCAGCAGCTGATAGAAAAAAAGACCCTGCTGGCCGAACTGGTCAAAGAGCGTGCGGCGGGAGCAATGATTCACCTGCGGATGAGCATAATACACCTCGAGACTCCAAACAAAGATTTCTTCAAAATGCAGAAGGCTGCCAACACTTCTCGGCAGATTCAGAGTCTACGCTCTCCCGACGGTGTTCTGACTCGCCAAAGTGACATTAAACATTCACTGCAAGAGTTTTACTCAAACTTGTTTACTCCAAGAACGGTGGATAAAACGATGGCAAATGAGATAATTGAACTTCTCCCATCTCTTTCTGAAGAGCAGCAACTCCAACTGGAATGTGACATTTCTCTGGAGGAGCTCACAACAGCAGTGAAACAACTCGAAGACGGCAAGGCCCCCGGAATTGACGGACTTCCTGCTGAATTTTACAAAGTTTTTTGGAATGTTCTGGGTCCTGCTTTAATTGAGATTTTTCACGAGAGCCTAAATCAGGGGGAATTGCCCTTGAGTTGCAGAAGAGCTGTCTTATGTCTTCTTCCCAAGAAAGGGGATTTGCAGCAGATTACAAACTGGCGGCCTGTGTCATTGTTAAATACTGATTACAAGATTGTGTCAAAAATGCTTGCAATGCGTCTTAAAAAGGTCATCTCATTCTTAGTTGGGAATGACCAAACGTATTGCATACCTGAAAGATCCATGTATGACAGTATTTTCTTGGTTCGAGACTTGATTACTATCGGTCAAACTGCATCGCATGCTTTTGGGTTATTACTCCTTGACCAGGAGAAAGCTTTTGACAGTGTGGATCACTCTTTTCTGTTTGCAGTTCTTACGAAAGCAGGATTTGGAGAAAAATTCATTTCTTGCATAAAACTTTTATACAACAATGTATCATGCCTGCTAAAAGTAAATAACAGTCTGTGTCATCCTTTCCCCTTTCAGCGTGGCATCCGTCAGGGCTGTCCACTGTCAGGCATGTTGTACACACTGTCCATCGAACCCTTACTGGCTCTCCTTCGTACCACTTTATCTGGTTTGTCCTTGTCAAACAATTCCAAAATTGTTACATCAGCATATGCAGACGACCTGTGTGTTGTGGTTAAAAACCAGGAAGATGTTTTTGAGCTATCCCGGTGTTTTGCCAAATTTGAACTTGCTTCATCAGCAAGAGTAAATTGGAACAAAAGTGTAGCTCTTTCTCTGTACCCAGATACCCTATCGGGGTCACAGGCTTCACATATGGTTCCCCCAACTCTTCCAGGAGGAATGTTATGGGAAACGGATGGGTTTAAATACTTAGGCATCCATTTGGGAACTGCAAGCTATATGAAGAAAAACTGGGATGGTTTCTTAGATAACATTAAGCAGAAACTATCAAAGTGGAAAGGGATGCTCCATATCTTGTCACTTAAGGCACGGGTAACGATAATAAACAACCTGGTGCTTCCAATCGTATGGCATAAGATCATAGCACTCCAGCCTCCTCAAGCTCTGATCACCAACATTCAGAGGGGTCTAGTTGACTTCTTCTGGGGAGGCCACCACTGGCTTAAGCCAGATGTGCTGTGTAGACCACGTAATTCAGGTGGTCAAAACCTGGTGCACATCCCGAGTCGAATAATGGCTTTTCGGCTAATGACAATAAAACGTCTGCTGTACAGCGAAGTTGTGCCCTGGCGTCCTCTCACGAATACGTTGCTCAGGCAAGTAGGTGGAATGGACTATGACCGGGAACTTTTCCTTATGGACTTGAAACAGGTCGACAGAGCTCGGCTCCCTGCATTTCATCGGTCTCTCCTGAACGCCTGGCAAGCTCTAGGAGTGCAGCGGTTGGAGATCTCTTATGATCCCAGGAGGTTTGTGCATGAGCCATTGTTCCAAAACTCACTATTCGCTGAAGTATCTAATAGCCGAGCTTTTATGGAACATTTTACGAACAATGGGATTAATAAAGTGCGAGATCTTATGGAGCTATCCTTAAAGCGATGGTTGTCTGCCAGCACTGTTTCTGGAAAAATTGGCTTGCGTTCAATTAGAATAGTGAGCAGGGTCATAAAGATTGTATCCCAGACCTTTTTAGATTTAAACATTGGGTGGAATGGGGTAAATGAAGAAGTAGACTTTCGTTTAACCTTCCCTGAACTCTCAGTCACTGCCCAGGAACAACATGGTGTGTTTTCCTCTCACAGCGAAGAATCCAGTGTGTTCCACATCATGGGAAAAAGGGCAATGTATAGAATTTGTCTAGAGGTGTGCTTACCGGGCTGTGCAGCACCCTTAAGGAACAAGTGGAAAGAGTCTTTACCTGCAGGAGCATTTCTCACTCCAAATTGGGATGAAATGTACAGGAGTCCTACTGTTGGACGTACAGGAGACCTAAATTGGAGACTGGTCCATCACGCCCTGGCCACACAGGTGTTAGTTCAGAAGTTTAACCCTGCTGTGTCTAATTTATGTCCTTTTTGTGGTAATGTTGAACATTTGTATCATGCGTTTATTGAGTGCAAGAGATTGTCATCTCTGTTTCTGTATCTGAGCCGAATCTTTTGTAAATTCAAATTTGTTTTTTCTGTTACAATCTTTGTTTATGGACTTGCATGTAATACTAGGAAAAACTCTGTGATTTTTCTTTTGAATTTTTTGCTTGGAATTGCTAAGCTTGCAATTTATAAAACCAGAAAAGCCAGATTAGGTAGGGAAAAAAATGAAAATGCACTTTTTTGTTTCATCGGGATGGTGTCAGCACGTATAAAGCTCGAACATGCTTATCATGTAAACATGGGGAACCTTCTTGTGTTTGAAGAGTTATGGGGCATGGGGGGTGTTTTGTGCAAATGCATTGGAAATGAGGTTGTGATTTGTATGTGAAGTGGAGTTGGAATACTTTGGTTTTATACTTTTATAATAAAAGGACACAAAAGTCAAAAGTCTCTCTCTCTTTCTCTCTTTCTCTTTCTCTTTCTCTTTCTCTTTCTCTTTCTCTCTCTCTCTCTCATGATTGATGGCACCTGCAAATAATGTATTCTCATGAGTTATGATTTCTATCGTAAATACCTACCATTGCTGATTGAATAAACCTTGTTGTGCTTGTTAAATAAATGTACTTGCTTGAGAACAGTAAAATATTTCCGTCATTCTCGTTCTTTCCTCCATTGGTCCAACGTTGTGTGTAAGTTTAGTTAGACGGGAAGTTTTGCCCCACTGATTGGCTCGGGATTATTCAACAGCTATCCATGGTTCGCTCGGCCATACATAATAAATAGATGGGATGCTGTTGAGGGTGTGACCCCGAATTAGGTTACTCTGCTAACAGTAAAGCTAACCAAGGCAATGCTTAACCAAGGAGTGAGAAGCCCGACCACAGTTGCTTAGCAACCCACCAGACCTTGGAGTTATCTGTGACTTGTAGCTTCAGGACCGGAGTTCTGGTAAAGGTCTGAGGAACCCCCTCATGATGACCGAACCCCAGTACAGTAACAATATTATGCTATTATCATTCCTGTTATTACTTTTTTTATTTGAAGTGGCCTTGGAAAAACCCCATGATTAGCTATCTTAACACAGGTTTCGTCCAAAGTGGATGACCCTCTCGGGGATGGGGGCAAATTAAGTCGCTACAACCTCCATCGTGTGACCTTTAGTCCTCCTGTCAACTTTGGTTGAGATTGGATAAGTAACAACCGAATGTATCGTGGTCAGACAGACAGACAGACACCAAATTGTGTATTTTAGTGTGATTATGTTTATTATTAAGAATCCAATCCTTCCAGGATGGATACCTATTGATTTTCTTCTGTTTATTCTTCTTATTCTCCTTCTTATTATTTTTCCGCCATGATATTTCAGGGTTTTTTCCCCCTTCAAAATTTATTTTCTCCGCAACTTCATCCAATCAACACGAAATTTTCACCATATTGTGTCTTCTCATGTAGATTTTTTTTACTATTGTTTTTTCAATTGTTCCATTTATGCTTTTCCAGTTTCCCCTTTTACTTGTGTTATTGAGAGTTTGTGGCTGTGCCCATCTTATTCACCCCTCTTATCCTCAACTTCCTTGCTCTCATGCTTTCCCATGTGCTTGAATTTATTCCTTTGTCTCCTTCTATTTTATCTATACTGCTGGTGGTGTGTTTGCCCACTCCCTACCTCCTATTTATACTGTTCTTTTTTTTTCTTTTACATATTGGGTGATCTGTGTTGTAGCTGCTGCATGAGCCTCTACACTGTATAAAAAATAACATGTGAAGAAGGAGAAGACAACCACTCTTTTTTCATCTTCAGATGCATAGGGCTGCCGAAGCAGTTTCTTGGCCAGTAGGCACAATCCTGGATGGGTTGCCACTCCAACACATGATACTTGAATGGCTCATTCTTCCCAATCAGCTGGTACTCATTTTGCCATCCTCAGAAGGATGACAGGCTGAGTCAGCCCACTTGGTGTTAGTTCATTGGATTAACAGGGGCTTGAATTTAGGACCTTGAGATCTCAAGCCAGCCACCTTAACCGTTAAGCAACACCAGACTTAAATAACATGTGAATTAGGGGATAATTCTTGAAGCTACTTTTCCACCTCTGAAAGTCTATTGCAAACCTGAATGGAGAAGATGAAGTGAGCGAGTATGCTGTAAAAAGTATAGAAGGCCCATATATGTAAATTGTGAGAAGTGTGATTGTAGCTGATTGACAGTTGATGAAAGATTGTGCGAGTTTATTTTATTGTTTTTGTAGACAAGATCGAGGCTCGTGTAAGAGACATTGATCACAAAAAGACAAACTGACACATAAAACATAAAACATATGATAAAGGGAGCAGGAGACAAGATGGAGAGCAGGGACATCTGGAGATCTGTGGGAGGGAGAGGGCTTGGGGGAGGAGGCATGGAAAGGGGGGGGGGGGGGGGTGGGAGAGTTAAAAAAAAAACATGGACGCTGCTAGGACTTCCAGGAAAGAAGTAGGTATTTCAAAAAAGTGGATCTGGGGTGAATTAACGGGGGTAGAAAAGAACAAGGTTTTGGATGGGGGAAGATAAGAGATGATGGTGAACAGCTGTTTTAAAGACCTGGAAGGAGGAGAGGGATTGAAGAGAGTGAAGGAGTTTGTTCCAGAGGTGGGAGAAAAGAGGAATGAAGGAGTGAAGGTGAGCAGAGATTCTTGATTTTGGCAGTTTAACCATAAGAGGGTTTCTGTCAGATCTTGTGCGACCTGTAGGAATATTGGGGGGACAGAGCACAGAGAGAGCTGGGGGAACAAGGCCGGAGAGGAGTCGGTAGAAGACAGAAAGACCACCAACCTGCCTGCGGTGAGTGAGTGGAAGGCCCTCGGAGTTAGCTTCATTGTGGGAGATTCCAATGTTCTGAATAAACCCAAAGTAGAGAGTGAAACCTAAACCCTAAGTCGGACTATTTCCTGCATTTTGACTGTGCCACTGATTTGAGATCACAATGTTCACTGTTTGTTGCCATCAGACAACTTACCTGACCACTTCCTGGGTGTTGTGCCCATGGTGGATGTTGCTCTTGTGAGATCCCTAAGTACAATGTTGGTGGATGTTGCTCTGAGATCTTGTGAGTACAATCTTCACCTCTGGGTGATGTGCTCCTGAGTTGTTGAGGTACTTGACTGCTTAAGATATTTCATCATTTTATTATGGCACTCAAACAATATTTTATCTGGATTCCACACAAACTCAGAAATAATATTTCAGGTCTTTAAAACAGCTGTTCATCCAAAACAGCTTCCCCCATCCAAAACCTTGATCTTTTGTACCCCCGTTAAAACACCTCAAATCTGCCTCTTTCAACCCCCAACTTCTTTCCTGAAATTCCTAGAAGTGTTCATTTGCTTTGCATTGTGTACCCCTCCCCTCCTCCCTTGCCCTTCCACAGATCTACCGACGTCCCTGTTCTCTTCTGTTGTTGTGCTTGTGTGCTTCCCTCTCTCCCCCTCTTGTCTCCAGCTCCCTTCATTGCATGTTTTATGTGTCTGTGCATGTTTTCATGTTCAATGTGTTGGCTCTTACACGAGCCTCGATTATGTACACAAAAATATATATATATACAAATCCTAACTTCCTCTTCTTTCCACTTGGAAGACGTTTCCATCAATAAACATTTTGGTCAATAAAACAATGAAAGAAACTCACTTAAAAGAAACTGGCATGTAGTGGGTTCATTCTTTTCCTCCAACCCCATCCCTCTCCCTAATTTCATGTGTAGTATTTGTGTATCAAAGTTTTGTGGCTGTGTTTTGATATTAAAAATGTGCTGCAGCATAACGTTTATATCATTAGCTCCAGGGAATTGCAAGCGTTTGATCATTCGCTCTTTGCACAAGCAAAATGCCTTACTGTGTAAATATTGCATGTAAACTAGTTTATCACCAACCATAAACAATCGATTTTATCAACTGAACGTTGATAAGAGCATGTTAAATGCTGTGGGAAACGAGATGCTGCTGATATTTCGAGTGTTACCCTCTTTGTTGTCAGAGCAAAAGGGCAAATATATATATACAGTCACGTGAAAAAGTAAGTACACCCCATGTAAAGTTTTGTCTTTTTCAACATATTTCAACATACAGCTATTTGATCTTCATTTCAACAACATTGATAGATAAAGGTGATATAATATAACAAATATCATGAAACATTTACATTTTGTAGTCCATTGTATAATTTAAATAAACATAAATGCAAATTTCGCATGTGGAAAAAGTAAGTACACCCCGACATTTATCACTACTTCAAATACCTAAAATTAGAATCAGGTGCATCAGCTCAGGTGCAAATGATTAGAACATCGTCAGAGAGGATCTTGGAGGAACCTGTCTTATTTAAACCTCAGACATTTAGTTTGGTTTGCTCTTTGTTGTTGAAGTGTGCGGCGTCACCATGCCGAGATAAAAAGAGTTCTCTGAGGCATTCAGAAAGAAGGTTATAGATGCCTACGAGTCCAGGAAGGGATTTAAAAAGATCTCCAAACAATTTGAAATCAATCATTCGACTGTCGGGAAGATCATCTACAAGTGGACAAGATTCCAAACAACTGCCAACTTGTTCAGGCCAGGCCGCCCCAGCAAGTTCAGCCCGAGAGCACACCACAAGATGCTGAAAGAAGTCTCTAAGAACCCCAGAATGTCATCACGGGACCTACAGGTAGCTCTTGCCACTGCTGATGTCAAAGTGCACGAGTCTACCATTAGAAAGAGGCTGCACAAATTTGATCTACATGGGAGGTGCACCAGGAGGAAACCTTTGCTGTCCAGAAAGAACATCAGGGCAAGACGAAAGTTTGCCAATGAACACCTAGGCAAAGACAGGCACTTCTGGAACAATGTGCTCTGGGCAGATGAGTCAAAGGTAGAGCTATTTGGCCACAGTACCAGAAGACATGTTTGGCGAAAACCAAAGACAGCATTTGACCACAAGAACCTGATACCAACTGCAAAGCATGGTGGTGCAAATATTATGGTTTGGGGCAGCTTTGCTGCATCAGGGCCTGGGCAACTCACCATCATAAAATCCACTATGAATTCTTCATTGTAACAGAGACTGCTTGAGGATAATGTGAGGCCATCTGTCGGAAGTTGAAGCTCAACCAAAGGTGGACCTTGCAACATGACAATGACCCTAATCATACCAGTAAATCCACCAAGGAATGGCTGAATAGAAAGAAATGGAGGGTTCTGGAATGGCCAAGTCAAAGCCCGGATCTAAATCCCATCAAGATGTTGTGGGGGGATTTGAAACGAGCTGTGCATGCAAGAAACCCCTCAAACATCGCACAGCTGAAATAATTCTGCATGGAGGAGTGGACAAAAATTTCTCCCAGTCGATGTCAGAGACTGGTAGACAGTTATAAGAAACGCCTACTTGAGGTTGTTTCTGCCAAGGGGACAATACCACCTATTAGAGCCAAGGGTGTACTTACTTTTTCACGTGACTGTATATATATATTGTTGCGGATATGAGGATTGCATTTTTTTGATTGTGTGTATTGTATTGTGGTAAATTGTTGTGTAACATTGGTTGGATATGGCCCCTCCTGCCTCCAGAGTTGTGTAAAGGTAAAAAGGGTGTCCCGGTAGTTAATTCCATGAAACACCACATTGCAGGACACTATAAGACCCTTGTTCAGTAGTTTATATCCTTATTATGTGTTTTAGGGTAAGGCCTTGTCTTCCATTAACATGACACTCCATTGTACCAAGTGAGAGATAGATTCCCTTCATTCCCATTCCCAAAAACCTCCATTTCCCCATTCGTAATGGCCAAGCCTCAAATTGGCAATTACATCCCCTCCAATTGCCGCCATTGACCACGAGGCAGGGATGGGGAAGAAAGGCGGGTCCCCACCTCGTCATAGAGGGGAGGAGTGAGTCAGCCCCACTCAACCAACCACGAACAAGGGGTTGGACTTGGAGAGGGTGTGGAGAGAAACATCGAGGAGGTTCGCAAAGGTTGAGGGGCGGGCCTATATAACCCACCGCGGGACGTTCCCCAAAGAGAGTTGCAAAAAGGTCAGAGCAGAGCTGAGTTGTGTGGTTTTGAAAAGAGCTGGGTTGGTCGTCAGTGGTGGTCAGTGGTTGCGTAGAGTGGAGGGGTTGCGTTGAGTTGTCGGTGGTGAGGAAGAGTTGGACTAAGGAAGAGACCTGGAGTTAGTGAGAGAGGGAGAGAGAACCCATCACGCCAGACCCCCCACCAGCAGCGTTGGCTTGGCTCCACCAAGCAGCTCCGACCCGTTAACCCGCGCACACGACAGGATCGGTGGCATCAGCGGCCGTCGAGGTCCAGCCCGACGTCCCGTGCGGGATCAAACTCCAGCCAGCTCCGTGCCTTCCTCCAGCCACCCACCTCCAGCCATTCCTGCCTGCAAGTTCCCCATTTGCGTACGTGAGTTTGTTTTGTTTGTTCTGTCCTGGGTAGGTAATTAAGTCTGTATAAGCTAGTATTTTCCCTGTGTCTCTAAAAGCTTCTGTATATTATTTTATTATCTTTCCTTCTCCTTGGTTATTTTGAGCCTGTAAATAGTAAATAAATTTAGTAGTATTTTCAACCCTTTTCTCGTCTTCTTAATCCTTTTCTTCACATCCGTCGTCTTTGTCTTTTCCCTGATTGAATAGCTGTGGCGCGATACGGCCAACGTCGGGTGAATCGGGTGAGTCGGGAAAAAAACTGTTAGGTCGCGGTGCCTTCGCTCGGCAAACAACATCCTTAACTGCGGACCGTAACAATATATATATATATATATATATATATATATATATATATATATATATATATATATATATATATATATATATATATATATATATATATATATCCGAATAACACGGGGAGTGTTATTCAATAATACCATGAGTCCATGAAGCCATGTGATTATATGTCTGTATTACATCTGTACTGTTTGATACCCACTTGTATACTGTCAATTAATTCCGTATGTCTATTAATTCCATACTCGTTGAACCTGAATTGCATCGTGTCTATTAATTATGTGCTGTTTGAACTTTGGTTGCATCCTGTCTATTAATTACGTATTCCATTAATGGTCTATTAATGACGTATTGTTGGAATATACCTTTCGACCCTTTGGACAGCTGAGATCCCTTAGACCTTTGAAGACACTAAGGCCCCCAATACCTTTAAGTTCCCCAAGTCCCTTAACACCACAAAGACCCAAAATACCTCAAAGACCCAGAAGACTCGAAAGACTCTTAAAGACCCTGAAGATCCAATACCCCAAAGACCCAAAATACCCCCAAAACATTTTTTTTAAAACCCTGAAGATCCAAAATAGCCCAAACACGCAAAAGATCCAAAATACCCCGAAGACCCAAAATACCATGAAGACCCAAAAGACGCCACTGACTCTTGAAGACCCTAAAGACCCCAAAGACTCAAATACCCAAAAGATCCTGAAGAACCAAATACCCAAAATACCCTGAAGACCACTCAGAGACCCCGAAGTCTTAAAATACCCATAAAGACAAAAAGGACCCAAAATACCATGAACCAAAATACCAAAATACCTGAAAGACCCTGAAAACCTAAAATACCTCAAAGACCCAAATATACTTAATGACCCCAAAGACAATTAAAGACCACAAATATCCAAAATACCCCAAAGACTCGTAAGACCTTAAATATATTTGTTCAAAAGAAATGTTTGTATTATGATTCGTGTAAATCATGACAACACAGCAACTCAAGTTCAGTCGGATCATTATCCTCAGTTTAAACAAGCCCATGCCTCTGCAGCGATGTGTGATGACGCGAGTGCAGAAAGCTGCGCTACACTAGTATATGTATGTGTATATATATATATATATATATATATATTTTTTTTTTTTTTTTTTTTTTTTTTTTTTATGTGCTATTTCTGGCTGAGTTGCAGGCTGTGCACAGAACAGCTCACAGCTGAATAGGGTGATGAAATTTTCATGAGGCTGGTGTAGTACTTGCGGTTTAACTTGTGTAGTATTAACTTGCGGTTGTAGTTATGTGAGGGATATTGTCAATCAGGAGGATTCCCTTGACATCCGAGAATACTGAGCAATGATATTGCAGGCTGAAGAATGGGTTTGAAATTTATTGGGAGGTGGTGATCCCTTTTGTTTCCATTGCAGGGACTCCAATTTGGTTTCATGTTCTGAGGGGTGAAACAACATTCCGTCACCATTTACCAGGTGAGCAATCAAGTCTGCTGGATTTGTGTTGAATAGTTTGAGAAACTCACAACGTGATGTTTTCGAATGACGTCGCTCATGAGCACTGAGGTTTTGAGGGACCCATCTGAGAATATCATGGACATTCCCAGTGTTCGTAGATGGAATAAATCGCATGAGAGACCCCAAGTTCTGTGTGAAGTTTGGCGACATTAATGTGATGATAATCCTTGATAAATGCCTTCATCTGAGTAACAGTTTGTGGGTGTGTCACATTTACCCATTGTTCTGACCTGAAATTACCTTTAAGTTACTCACATCGATGTTGAAAGTCTGGAAAGTAAAGGGCACATACCTTCACTATGCATAAATACCATGCGTCAGTGGATTTCTTTCGAGGTTGCATTTTTGAACACGCCTCCATACTCAATTCCAGTAAGATTCATAATTATATGATGGGATAAACTTATAGACTATATTCTGAAACAAGAATATCAGATTCATAAAGCTAAATGCATATTATAAGCACAACTTTAAGTTTTCAAAGAATAACCAACAATTTATTTATTTTGTGGAACTGGCTCAACCTCTTGTTCTTCTGATCACATAAATATACACAAAGAATTAAGTTAAGCACCCCTACACAACGAATTAAGGTAAGCACCCCCTAATATATATTCTTTGTGTATATGTATACATTGGCATATATTCTAAGGTATGTGAGATCAAATAATGATTGGTATGACATTAGCAATTATCCATTGATGAAATTGAGTGATCAAAGTGAAAAAAAGTGATTGGTTGAGTCAGTGATCCGATCACGTGGGTCCTACACACGTTATTGACGCAAAGATCGCTAGAGGTCTTCTCAGAACAATGACTGTACGTTAGAAAACATAAACGTCATCCACACTGTCCGTGATGGACCTATAGCTCCATACTTAAATTGAGGTGAAAATATGCCTAAAATTCCCAAAAAATTTCACCTTAAATTATTCAGAATAAAATATTGAAAACGGCATGATTGTTATGTTTTTATGTGACCATAATATCACTACTCCAGAAAATATAGCAATATCATGGGTATATTACACTGTTTTGACGACAACAAACTTGTAATGTGCGAGGTTGTAAAAAAACGGGGGGGGAGCTTAACTTAATTCTTTGTGTATATAAAGGCTGCTCACCTGAGCTGTGTTAAATAATGGTCAGTTTATTTTGAAAATCGAGACCATTTCAGAAGTATAACTGTTCAGCAATTCCGACAGCAGTTCACAACTCAGTCTGGTCCATCGAATCTCACGATAATGTTGGGAACAATCCCGACATTCTCGCTATACCTCAGGTAGTTTTGATTTTAACAATTAACGACACATCAATGTAATGATTGCCGGATGATACTGATTTCTCATTCAGACTAAATATCTATATGTCGAGCAATCTTGCACGTCATTGGTGGAAACAAATGATTGCTGCACTGTTCTTTGATGAATCATTGTTATGTCAGAAATGATGTTGATTGTGTCCTGGTATGGCAGTGCCATGTTGAATGCTATCTTGATTGAAAATGACAGGCGGATAAAAACGCTCAATGATTTCAGACGCGCGATATGTTATCATGGAAAAACAGCTCTTCATGAGTGTTTCAAGGTCGTGTAAATAGCCAATCTTATCTTGCTGACATTTTGACTGGAAGAGTTGTTTCGTGCCATGTATGACATCAGCTATTGCACATTTTCTAAAAAGACAAGTTGATCGATCCTCTCATAATACAGCCTCAGATACTTTTACAGTAGGAGGGGCAGTCAAACTTTTACAAATGAGATACTCAATATAGTCAAAGACCCACCCACTATTTTTAATTGTTAAATATATATATACATATGTGCAAGAAGAAGAACTGTGTATATGTACTGTATGTATGTATGTATGTATGTATGTATACACAAAGAATTAAGTTAAGCACCCCCCCCCGTTTTTTTACAACCTCGCACATTACAAGTTTGTTGTCGTCAAAACAGTGTAATATACCCATGATATTGCTATATTTTCTGGAGAAGTGATATTATGGTCACATAAAAACATAACAATCATGCCGTTTTCAATATTTTATTCTGAATAATTTAGGGTGAAATTTTTTGGAATTTTAGGCATATTTTCACCTCAATTTAAGTATGGAGCTATAGGTCCATCACGGACAGTGTGGATGACGTTTATGTTTTCTAACGTACAGTCATTGTTCTGAGAAGACCTCTAGCGATCTTTGCGTCAATAACGTGTGTAGGACCCACGTGATCGGATCACTGACTCAACCCTACGTCTCATAGACCCTGTAAGCCGTCGTATGCGTTGCTGTGGCAGGTTGAACCCCCCTCGAGCACGTTTGGGACATGTTGGGACTACAAATTGCGAAGATGGTCCCTCCAATAGCCAATCTGGATGAATTGGAACGTGCATTACATCGGGAATGGAACAACCTGCCACAGCAACGCATACGACGGCTTACAGGGTCTATGAGACGTAGGGTTGAGTCAGTGATCCGATCACATGGGTCCTACACACGTTATTGACGCAAAGATCGCTAGAGGTCTTCTCAGAACAATGACTGTACGTTAGAAAACATAAACGTCATCCACACTGTCCGTGATGGACCTATAGCTCCATACTTAAATTGAGGTGAAAATATGCCTAAATTCCAAAAAATTTCACCCTAAATTATTCAGAATAAAATATTGAAAACGGCATGATTGTTATGTTTTTATGTGACCATAATATCACTTCTCCAGAAAATATAGCAATATCATGGGTATATTACACTGTTTTGACGACATACAAACTTGTAATGTGCGAGGTTGTAAAAAAACGGGGGGGGGTGCTTAACTTAATTCTTTGTGTATATGTATGTATATATATATATATATTATATATATATATATATATATATATATATATATATATATATAATATATATATATATATATAGTATATGAACAGGATTGTAAATAACTAATAGATATATGTGGGAAAATTACACAGCCAGACTCGGACCCAAACCCAGGTCTCTGGTGAACTGTACCAGTGATCTGCCACCCTGACCTATCTGGGAGACACCCACTGAGCACATAGTTCTCTGACATAGTGTGTGCTCAGTGGCAAGAGAGTGGTAATTTTACATGTGGGAGTCAATTGTTTAACCTATAAACCAGTCAATTGCTTATAGGTTAAGGTTCTTACTTTAGGTAAAGTGTTATGGATTCGTCACTTCCGTTGTTGTGGTTTTCATCCACTGTAAACATTTTTGATTCCATGTACTATTATTGTTGTAGTTTAAGGGAGATAGAGATTACTATTTCCAAAAGGTAAAAAAAGTTAATGTTTTAAAATGAGACCGGAACCAGACGATGACGAAGAGGAAGAGGAGGAAAGAAAGGCGGAGCGAGTGAGTCGGACAAGAAGCCTAGCTGCTTCGAGGTCTGGAGCGAACGATTGGTGAACAAGAGTCACGAGTGAACTTTGGGCTTCCCAGGAAAGGGATTCCTGCGACAGAGTTGTTATCGCTGTGACAGATCAACCTGCGTATCAGGTTTTGCGGTTGATTCCGAGGAGACATCGTAGTGCCGTTACGCCTCAAGAACGGGCCGTCAGCCATTTTGACTCGCGCACTTTGCGCTTCGCTCAAGGTTTTTCACCACTTCAACCATTTTCACCGCATTCAGACATTAATCAGGTGTGTGTGTGTGTGTGTGTGTAACGTGGCTTTTGGAGTGGGAAATCTGCGGTTCGCCGATTGAGAGCCGTCAAACGTCCATACCTAAAGGTGTGATTTCCCCGTCGCTTCTCGAGGACACCTTCGCCCATCTTTGGCAGTGTAACTGTCAACCCAACGGGATTCTGGTCTCCATACAACATCGTACGGATGATCACTGGAGTGGATCGACTTTGGCTTGATGCAGGAATATGACTTTGGCTTGATGCGGGAATAGAAACATTGGGAATGTTCTTCTTTTCGCTCACTTTGAGCACAGTGAGTTTTATTGTACGAACCTGATGGACGATGGTACCATCACAGGAAATATATATTGGTTGTACAATTGATTATGATTGTTTTTGTGTTGTTATTCTTGTGTGACCTCAATACAATATTTGTTTGTTGGTAACAATTGGTGTGGTTTCACCATTGATCTTTGACACAGAATAACACATCTTTCTGCCGTGACTCCTCTCGGGGCTCGGAGGTACACCGTGACCGGGGTTTGGGGAGGAGCACGTAACAGTAAAGGAACTATGTTTTGAGGTTTACAATTTAAATAAATTTTAATATCGGATGATGTGAAATAAATGTAATTTACAGCAATACTTTAAATTATATTATATTTTAAGAAAAGTGTATACTGCACAATTAATTAAAAGAAAATGTGCATCCTGTATATTAATTATGTGCTGTTTGAATGTATATATATGTATATATATGTATATATATGTATGTATATATAACAAAGATTGTTTCAAACAATATAACAAAGATAACAAAAATTTGGACTACAAAATGTAAATGTTTCATGATATTTGTGATATTATATCACCTTTATCTATCAATATTGTTGGGCGAGGTTTCCGTTTTTTCGAAGCTGTCCACGCTCTCCACACTATCGAAGTTAAGTAGTTGTTTCCTTTTGTATTTCCGTCAAAACGATTTATTTTATGGTGTGTGTACGTATAGTGTGTCCCTAGGAAGATTCTCAGTGTTAATCTTTCATACCTGTATGAAATATCGTCAGTTAATTCGTGTCGTGTCTTTTGAAGCCTTGTACCGTGTCCGACCTTGAGGCTTTGTTTTTGTCTCAGCGGTCCACCTATTGTGCTCCAACTACTTTCGTTCTCTGTTTTTTCCCAGTCTTTTCACCCCATAGCCTACTTCCTTGTGTAAATCTCAACTCAAAAAAAAACAAAAAACAAAAAAACATTTCCTTCTCTGTTCTTATTCGTTGTTCTTATTCGTTTTTTCGTTGTTCTTATTCGTTCGTTCGTTCTTCGACCACGTGTTTCACCAACATTTCCCCAGATAGTTTTCACTGTTAAACTTTAAAATGTTTAAACTTTCCCCTGAAGTACTGTATTCTGTCGTGTATTATAACCCCTTTTTCTTCTTCTTCTTTAAAAGGTTGCTTTCGACTTGCTCACCAAATCTATTCATTCCGAAAAAAAATTCCATCTCTTCCAGTGCCTCTTTTCTACATTCCCTAAACTCTCCTGCTCTCCACCCCCCCCCCCCCCCCCTCCAGCATCCTCAAACGTATTTTTGACTCGAAGGTCACAAGAAACTCATTTTGCAATAAATGTTCGTTTCCCATTAATCGTACACTTTCCAAAATCCAATCTCACCCCTCCCCTCCAAATCCTCCCCATCACCCCTCCCCTCCAAATCTTCCCCATCACCCCTCCCCTCCAAATCTTCCCCATCACCCATCCCTTTCAAATCTCCCCCCTTGCCCCTTCCCTCCTAAACTCCCCCCACACCCTTCCCCTCCAAGACTCCCCCTCGCCCCTCCCCTCCTAGACTCCCCCCTCACCCCTCCCCTCCAAATCTCCCACATCTCCCGTCCCTTTCAAATCACTCCCCTTGTCCCTTCCCTGCTAAACTCCCCCCTAACCCCTCCCCTCATAAACTCCCCCTCGCCCCTCCCCTTCAAATCTCCCCACCCTAATTTCTTCTCCATTTCCCCCCTCTCACCCCTCCTCCTCAAAGCGTCCTCCCCGCTTCTTCCCCCTTCCAACTCTCACCTCCATCTCCCCCAACCTTCTGCCTCGCTCTTCCCCCTCCTCAAATAACACCTCACTGTGCCTCACCCAATCACCATCAAAGCTTTTGTCCGCCCCATCCTTCCCTTTCTCCGAGCTATTCTGAAATCTCTGACACACCTCCAACAGCTCTCCCTACCTCTTCCTCCTCTTCCACATCTTACCCTACCCCTCCCCCATCCACTGTTCTGTATCCGATGCTCCCCCTTCCTCTTCATTAACAGTATGGACCTCAAACATCTGGGGCCTTCGTTCAAACTTAACTGATCTCTCCATACAGGTTGCTTCTGACAAACCAGACGTGATCTGCTTAACATAAACTTTCCTCCTTCATGATGTCTCTGATTCCTTAGTATCTCTCACGGGTTACTCCCTCCTCCGGTATGATAGACCTGAGGCTCGTCCTGGAGGTGGGGTCACTATATTTATCAAAAACTCTCTTTCTCACTCACCCTGCACTGCCCTCTCTCCACCTCACCCCCAGGAATACCCCTGGCTACGGTTTCCCCTTCCCTCCCACCTCTTGTTCAGATGTGTGTTGTACCGTCCACCAAACAGTGATGACTCAATCTACATCTCGCTGTCTGATAATATGGACCAACTTCTATCTGCTCATCCAAACTCTCTCTTCCTCATATGTGGTGATTTCAATTGTCACCATGCCAGTTGGCGAGGTGTGGGTACCTCTCTCACCAGCCATGGCTCCTCAGCAAAGGACATATGCGACTCACTGGGACTGACTCAATCTGTCAATTTCCGCCCGCATCTCAGTCAACGGAGCATCTTCTCTTCTGGACTTGGTTATGACTAACTTCCCTGAAAATGTCTGCTGCTCTTCTTCTGCTCCAATCGGCTCATCTGATCATGTGCTTGTTAAAGTGGACATCTCTCTGACCATTCTCAGGGAGCCTCCTCAGCGTCGACGAGTCTGGCATTTCACTCAGGCCAACTGGCACGGTCTTCAAGCAGCCATCAATCATCTGGACTGCTCTCCCATCTCTACCGCCTCTGACATCAACTCATCCTGGGAATTCTTCCAAAGTAAATTGCTCTCTCTCATGCACAGATTTATCCCATCTCATCTTCAGGTGTCATACCCTTCCTCCCATCCCTGGTACACGGAATCTTGTGGTGAGGGTGCTGCCCAGAAACAACTTGCCTTCGTCTCCTGGAAAGCTAATCCAACGGAAGGAAATCTCATTTCCTTTCACAAAGCCCGAAACAAGTGTGTCTCCACCCTCAGGAGAGCCAGGAAACAATATCTCTCCGTTCTCAAGACCGAACTCTCCTGTCTGTCTCCCTCTTCCAAATCCTGGTGGCGTCTGGTCAAATCTGTTTCTGGTGTTTGTTCCCCTTCCATCCCCTCCCTCACCTCAAATGGCTACACAGCTGACTCCGCACGTGACAAAGCTGAATGCCTCAACTCTGTGTTTGCCTCTAAATCTTGTGTCCCAAACCCATCCCTCTCTGTACCCACCATACCCAGTCGTACCCAGCTGCTCCTGGACTCCGTGTCCTTTCCTCCTGACAAGATGGAAAAGTTTCTGTCAACCCTCGACTCTGATTCTGCAACTGGACCTGACGGCATCAGCCCACGGGTCCTAAAATTCTGTTCTTCCGCTCTTTCACTCCCTCTCTCTGTTCACTTCCCCCTCTCTTTTGCTCAAGGTCATCTGCCATCTGCTTAGAAATCAGCCAACATCACCGCTTTACTCAAAAAATGCACAAAAACAGATCCTAGCAACTACAGACCAATCGGCCTTCTCCCAATTATCAGCAAAGTCATGGAATCCATCATTGCTTCGGATATGAAATCTTTCCTCTTCTCCAATGGCTTGATCTCTGATCATCAATTTGGTTTCAGACCTGGTCACTCTGCTCTGGACATGCTGCTTCTGCTGTCTCAACAATGGATGGAGGTCCTCAATGCCAAACAGGAAATTAGAGCTGTCTCCCTTGACATATCACGTGCCTTCGATACCGTCTGGTACCCCGCTCTGCTCACCAAACTCTCCTCCTTTGGTATCCATGGAAATCTCCACGCATGGCAGGCGGACTTCCTCTCTAGTCGTAGTCAACGTGTAGCCCTGAATGGGTTTCTCTCATCTCCTCTTCCTGTTCAGGCTGGAGTTCCCCAAGGCAGTGTTCTGGGCCCTCTGCTGTTTCTGGTCTTCATCAATGATCTCTCCGACTCTCTTGAAAATCCTCTCTATCTCTTTGCTGATGACTCCACTCTGTGCCGCTCCATTCCTCATCCCTCAGATCGGCAGTCTGCAGCCTCCTCACTCTCTGCAGACCTGGACAAAATCACAGACTGGGCAAACAAGTGGAACATGTCTTTCAATCCTGACAAATCTCACACTCTTACGATGTCTCTCTGAAAAGACCGACTGGACAACCCTCCCATCCACTTTCTGAATAATCCTCTCCAAGAAGTTCTGTCACTCAAGCTTTTGGGTCTCACTATCTGCCATGATCTTTCCTGGGAAAACCACATTTCAAATCTGGCCTCCAAAGCCAGTCGCCAACTGGGCATCCTCCATCGTGTGAAGTCCTTCCTTGGCACACCTGAGCTCCTCACTACATATAAGGCTTTCATCCGCAGCTCAATGGAATACTGTTCCCCCCTCTGGGCTGATGCTCCTGCCTCACACTTAGCTCGTCTTCACGCTGTTGAAACCAAAGCGTTCAGAATCATTGGAATCTCCCGCGATGAAGCTACATCCGAGGGCATTTCACTTACTCACCACAGGCAGGTTTGTGGTCTTCCTGTCTTCTACCGACTCCTCTCCGGCCTTGCTCCTCAAGCTCCCCCAAATATTCCTACAGGTCACACAAGATCTGCCTGCAACCCTCTTATGGCTAAACTGCCAAAATCAAGACTCTCTGCTCACCTTCACTCCTTCATTCCTCTTTTCTCCCGCCTCTGGAACAAACTCCCTCACTCTCTTCAATCCCACTCCTCCCTCCAGGTCTTTAAAACAGCTGTTCACCAACATCTCTTATCTTCCCCCATCCAAAACCTTGATCTTTTCTATCCCCGCTAATTTCACCCAAAATCCACTATTTTGAAATACCAACTTCTTTCCTGGAAGTCCTTGGTGTACTGTGTTTAGACTTCTCCCACCCCCCCCCCCCCTTCCCACGCCGCCTTCCCCCAATCCCTCTCCCTCCCACACATTCCCGATGTCCCTGCTCTCAAATGTTGTGCTTATGTGCTTCCCCTTCTCTCCCCATTTTGTCCTCCGCTCCCCTTTTTATATACTTTGTTTGTTTGTCTCTTTGATTTCTTTTTGTGATAAATGTTCGCTCTTTCACGAGCCTCGATTCAGTATAAAAAAAATAAATGAAGATCAAATAGCTGTATGTTGAAATATGTTGAAAAAGTCAAAACTTTACATGGGGTGTACTTACTTTTTCACGTGACTGTACATACACTCACATCGAGGGTCTTCATAGCAGGCATGTAAGATATCGGCCATTATAAAGCTCACAGTGTTAGTGTGAGAAATCTCTGAGTATATCCCTTAGACTCTATAGCTCAGTGGGCTGTCACCGCGTAAGTGATGAGGTTCGTGGATTTGAGTCCCAGGTTGAGTCAGAATTTTTTCACACGAGCCCCACGCAGGAATTTACTTCCTGTTTCTTAAATATATATGTATATATATGTATATGTGTATATATATGTATATGTGTATATATATGTATATATATGTATATGTGTATATATATATGTATATGTGTATATATATGTATATGTATATATGTTGAAATATATACATATACATATACGTATACATATACATAATATATACATATACATCGCAGAGAAAATATGTGTATTGTATATATATATATATATATATATATATATATATATATATATATATATATATATATATATATATATATATATATATATATATATATATATATATACATACATATATATATATTCAAAAAAATAAATAAATAAATATATATATATATATATGTCACGATCACGACGTGCGCACTCTCCACGTGTCCCTGGCTTACTCTGCACGATATCACAATGTGCTCACTCTCCACGTGTCCCTGGCGTTGCTCTGCAGGAGATCATGACGTGCTCACTCTCCACGTGTTACTGGCTCTTACCTGCACGGTCCCGACACACTTACTCTGCCGAGTTCCCGATGCTTTTTGCCTGCACAAGTTTGCGATGGGGAGCGCCTTTACCTGCTTGTGGTGCTCAGTGGCGACGTGAAGACAAAGGTTGTCGTGAGGAGAAACATCGGGTAACATTGAACCATTTGGTAACAGGATCCCGACGTTCGTTTTCCTCTCCCTCTCCCCGTGAATGTGTGCTGGGTGCCCTTGTTTGTCGTGCTTTATTTGTAGTAATCATCATAAGGCATAGTATAGATCAAGCTAAGTTTCTGCCTCTTGTTTCTTTTTCTTTCTTTTTCTTTCCTATCGAAAGGTTGCACTGTGCATATTTGTAAATAAATCGAATCGTTAAATGTTTCCTTTCCAATTGTCCGTGAATGTGCTTTCTTTCATTGGTCCGCCATTGCTCGCACCCAGAGTAGTGACCAGCTCATAGCATCAGTCCAGCGGTTACCAAACGTTGCTCGGCCGTCCAAATTTACATCCAGGAACAAAAGTGGTACACCGCCGGAGGGTCTGTTCCCAGATGGGACCCGTCGCGTGGTACAGGTAAGTGGTGTCAGACATTTGGACCCTGCTAGCTATCATGCGACGGACCAATTGGCGGATGGACCAATTGGCGTTTGTAGTTGCTGTTTCGCAACCTGCTAAAGTATGAAGTTATTCATACGTGGCAGCCTCAGGTCTGGTAGGTTCGGGAGGGAATGGAGGCTCACCCCCTCGTAGTAGACCCGAACCTCGGAACGTAACAATATATATATATATATATATATATATATATATATATATATGTATATATATTGTTGTGGATTTGAGAATTGTGTTTTTTTTGTGTGTAAATATCACCCTCCGTAGTGTAAAGGTCAAAAGGTCGTCCTCGTAGTTACTCCATCGCATCACGTAGCAAATCATAGATCTCCCTGTTCAGTAGTTATCTCCTTATTATGTGTATTAGTTTAAGGCTTTGTCTTCCATTAATTGACACTCCATTGCACCGAATTCAAATAAGGTAGATTCCCTTCCAATTCCCCTTTTGTCAGCTATTGCCAACTGCATTCGCCGCTGCTGCTTTGGGGTTGTGGTTTTCGCCGCAAGACCCCATTAGCCACGAGGTAAACTCGGAGAAGAAGGGCGTTGGCCGCCCATCGTCATCAAAGGTGGAGCAAAAGAGCCCGAGCCAGCCAACCGGCACTGCAGTGAGCGGCCCGGTAGGCGTGCCCTTGTAGCCCGCGGCTTGATCTTGGGGAGGGCCATAAAAAGGGCGGCGGAGGGACTGCTTAAAAGAGATGAGTGAGGAGGACGCACTGAGCAGTTCAGTTGAGGAGGAGCTGAGAGTTGAGTGCACCGCAGTTCAGTTGGAGTTCAGTTGAGGAGGAGCTGAGAGCTCAGTGGACCGCAGTTCCGTTGGAGTTCGGCTGAGGAGAAGTTGAGCTTTGACGTGCAGTTTCGACCCGCTGCTGCGAAGCAACGCCACCGTGTGACCCAGATTGCAGGGAGCGGCGGCCGCTCACCTCGAGCCTTGCCGTTTACATGGACCGGACCCGCATCCTCCTCGCCTTGTGATCCCGCCTCGTCCGTCCAGCCATCCCTCTGGTCCAAGCTGAACCTTCCTCCCTTTCCAGCCATTCGTGCCTGCCTTCATTTCCCATTCGTGTGAGTCTGTCTTTGTTTGTTCTGTCCTGGGTTTCTAAGTAAGACTGTGTAGTATAAGCTAATATTTGCACTGTGTCTCCTTGCTTCTTTCTGTCTTTATTTTATTATTATTCCTCCTTCCTTGGTTTCTTTTTGACTTGTAAATAGTTAGTAATAAATAATATTTGTATTTCCTACCTTTGTTCTTCTTTCCTTTACATCCGTTTTGTCCTTGTCTTTTCCCCCATTGAAAACCTGTGGCACGATTTGGCCAACGTACAAGAATCGGGTCTAGTTCTTGTTAATAGTTCGTGCCGCGGTTGCTAAACCGCTCGGCAATTAACATCTGTCCGCGGACACGAACGGGGTTGCGCACCTGCCTTTCCGGAGGTAGCTGTGCAGCGTCAGGAGCGGAGACGGCCAGTGAAAATAGAAGGGGGATTAACCCCCCCCCCCCTAAGGGGAGTGCCGTACTCCGTTTCCGTAACAATATATATGTATATATATATGTATATAAATATATATATATATATATATATATGTGTGTGTGTGTGTGTATGTGTATAATTTGAGACCTGGGAGGGCTCCGATCCACCTTTTGAAATATGCATGTGGAGATGACAACCAACAACACAAATATAAAAAGTTGCCTCGTCTTGAACTTGTGTATTTTTCGTTACAAGAACATTTTGAACGCCCCTCGTACCTGCATTAACAACGAAAAATAGCAACAGGGTCAAACACTCGGTGGAATCTAAGCACTTATAGGGGTTTATTTCAGAGTGTCAAGGGTGCTTCACTATAAAACCATGAGAATCAACCCATTTCCAATAATTGGGCAGGATATCTCAACCATTTATCCCATGGATGAACTGACTAGTATGGATTCAATCCCCGGAAGCAGCATAGATTTCCTATTAAAAACTGCCGTTAAGATGATGCTTTGCAAATCATGGATTTACGTGGTGGAAACTCAAGAGAGGAGGATAAGCTGGCTGTCCAGTCTCAATATACTTGCAGATGTTGTATAATAATCCCAAAAGCTTTTTGAATTATTGAGCAAGTTGGGTGAGACTAGCCAAAGACAGTTGCTTGCAGAGGAGTCTTGGAGAATCCTTCACCCAGCAGTGGCATGACACAGGCTAATGAAGATATATTTTTCTTTATTTGTTCGTTGACGAGTTTTACTTTTGACTACACATGTAAAGTATAGTTCATATTATATGTCACTTTTACCTTCCCTCAAACTCCTTTAGTCCCCCCTCTCTCCCAGATCAAGTCACCCTATACGACTATGCTTTCAACCCACCGTGAAAAATCGTAATGATTCTGTTCGCAAAGTAAAGACCCTTTCTTTAACTCTCCATTCCAGCTTTCTCCTTCGATTTTCCTTCTCCCCCTGATGAACGGCCACCAGCCTTCTAGGACCACATTGTTTTGGTTAGACGGAACAATACGTTAGCGATACCATTTCCCTAAACAGTACCTTGCGACTAATTTGTGTCAGTTACAATTCGCCGAAACAACAAGCTGCACATTCAGGACTCAGCACGTGCAGAATGTATTACAGACCTAAGGCGAAAGTATGATCAACCTGGACGGGTCTTTGGCGGAAATCACAGAAATTCCATGTAATGTACAAGCTCTATGCACGTGTCGGAATCACATCCTTCCATTACCATTGGTGCAGTCTATTAAAATACCGGGGCTGGAAGGATAGTTTATAGATATGCTCACTTGCCTTTGAGATATTTTGGCAGGGTTAGAATCTCGATTTGCGACAAAAAGCTATCTTTGGAGAGTCGCATACAGGGAGATGCCTCAATGTGTGAGCTATTCATTGGATAGATGTCAAGCTGGAGGACCCATCTGCCAGCAATGTGGTCATTGATAGATATTAAACATCTCACAGTGTCTTTCGCTAAGTTGTGCGAGTAGCTGCTCAGAAGGCAATGGCAAACAAAACAAGTACAGATATATTCAAAGTACACCGCCCCCATGCCAAATAAATAAATAACATCCTCCAGCGCGGCATTGCCAGGGCGCCTCCGGTGCCCGGCAATACCGCTGTGCAGCACATGGAGATGGTATTCGGAGGGAGAGGTGTACAATAAATAATTGATTGATTAATTGCATAATTAAAATCAATAAACAATAATCGTAAAATAATTTCTTAATCAATTGGCTAATAGCATACCTAAACCACCAGTGTTTCATCCGAAGTTGTAACTTTTTGAAAATTGATTAAATAATTCATTAATCGAAAAAATAATTTATTGATTAATCAATAAATAAAATATAATAAATCGATTAATTGATTAATCAATAAATCAAAAAATTCCTTACTAGTTTTCATCAAATTGGTCACTGTTATGTCCGAATATCAGCTTCCTAGCTCAAAATGTGCCTGAGATATTGCCCAGATGAGAAATAAAATAAATAAATAAATAATAATGGTAACATCATTAAATAATTAACCAATTGGCTAATAGAATACATAAAACACCACCGTTTCATCAGAATATGTAACTTTAAAAAAAATAATGAATAAAGCCATTAATCGAATAATTAATCGATTAATTGATTAATCAATAAATCAAAAATAGCTTTTACAGCCAAATCACTTGATCACCGTCATGTCCAAATATCAGCTTCCTTGCTCAAATGGTGCCTCAGATATTGCCCATATGAGAAAGGAAATGAATAAGTACTTAATCGATAATAATTAAATAACTAATCAATTAATTGATTCATCAAAAAATATATATACTGTTTTTGCCAAAGCAATTGCTCACTATTGTGCCGAAATTTTAGCTTCCTAGCTCAAAGGATGGCTGAGATATCGCCCGGACAAACAAACGAGAAAACAAGAAACCGGAGTGAAAACTGAGTACTCCCTTTCAGCCTGCGTCATCGCCGGGCACCGACTGATGCAGTGCCTGGAGATGGAATCGGAAAGGAGCAGTGTACAATAAGCCTGATCTAGAGACTGCTTCGGCAGCACCGACATAGTGCAGTCAGTCTATGATAACACACATCACAACATTATTATCAATTATATTGCAATATTAGAGGTAGGGTGGAAGAAACGTTTATTTTTCTCTGAAAATAAATGAAATAAACTTGGGACTAAATGTCAGAGGATTCATAGGAAGAGATGCTTTATATTCAAACAGTAATAATTCGGGAAATAATATGTGCATGACTTGTAGGCATCATGAATACAATTCAGCAGAAAGAACAGATAAGAGGAAATGTTATATCCATTAAATGTTCGTCCATGTTTATGGTTGAGCTCGTAGTCCAAGCCATTTAGCCCAAATATGGGGCCAGATAGGAAAAAACTGCAACACTACATATCAGTGCGAAATTGTATGCAGTAATATATACCAGATAACATATCAAAAGTCTAAAGCTCTAAAAATATGGGGTGTCTGTCAAAATCACTGGTACATGGACCCCCCTTTTCATCCTTTTGCGGTACGATTTGTTCACATTTTGCGATACATTCCGAGCACATGGTATATAATTATACTTTTAATATCAGGAATTACAGCATGTTACAGCCCCAGTACGGCCCGTACGGAACAAAAAAATAAGCACGTAAACAAAATTCCCAATAGCTAAATACTGATCACTGATATGCAAATACATGAATCACTTGTCATGACTGTTTCAGAATTATGGCACATTTTGTTGATTAAAATCACAAACTCATAATAAAATCACATATAGAGAAACTAATAATACTGACTCATAAAATACTGTCGGTAGTCAAGGATTCGCTTAAAAGTAAAAAAAATGTCCACAATTAACTAATTCAGCTGCATGTAACAGTCTATAACAACAGTCCACTACCTAATCATCATTTTCCTCGTCATCGTCGTTGCTGAAACTGTCCAGGACGGAGTTGGTGCAGCCAGATCCACGGCACTGACCACAAGCAGGAGAACACTCCAAGTTGTTCTTGCGGCATGTACACCGTGCGGAACCACAATCGGTCGAACAGTTGCACCGGATAACATTCAACAAATCCTGAGGTGCTGGAGGGAGGTCGGTCATAACAGGAACAAGATTGCCGTCGCTCATTCTCCAGCCCCAATCCACTGGTTGTAGGCTGTTGTTTCCATTCCACTGCTGTATTTGCAGATACACCCGTCTGCTGTGATATCTCGCTGCAGCAGATGTGGGCGGTAAGGTCTGTGGGAGTATCTTCGAAGTCTTGACTGCGACCTGTTCACAAAACCGCTTGTACCTGAGGGAATCCAAACTTTCATCAGGTTTACCCTTGTAGAGACACACGAGTGCTTTCTCTCCTGCAGCCTCGACCACATCTGGTGATGCATCCTCAGCCAAGAACTGTTGGGATTGAGTTTGGAAGAGTGTGCTCATCATGAATTTCTTCAGTGACGCTCCTTTGCCAAGGCCGTACAGTCGAGACGTCGTGTCACATCCCAATACTGCGTGTATGAATAGGATGCTTTCACACACAGCTGCACCTAGCTGACGTTTCATGGACTTCACATTCCAGATGTGGTTTGGTTTTGTAGTGGATTTTGCCTGACTATACATAAACAAGTCGTGTGCTTCTAGGTTTGCGTAGAAGCAGAGTAGGACGATCAGATCTGTGTCTTCTCCTATAAGGGCTGTGTTCCTCATGTTCGCCGAACTGACTGCGGTCTGGACGATTAGCAGGTCAGCATCTTCCTGGGAATGATGGGTCTGGCATCCAGAAAGCCGGAGGTATCTGCTCAACATGTTGATGAAGTTCTGTTTGTTGTTGAGGTTTCCCAGGAAGATGTCTTTCTTCATGGTCAACTTCATGTCATCAGTGAAAGTCACTTCTGGTCCACCTCTACCTGCTGCTCGCCTCTGGTGGGTCATGTGCTTGGTTGATTGACCAAGATATCCATCAAATATTACGATGGGCTTTCCGTACTTTCTTGTAACATAGGCACAGTGGAGCATGCAGATCTCTCGATATGTTGGTGAACCACGTGGCCATGGTATACGGTGCAGCAGACTTCCACCATCCAAGACATACTGGATTTCGCTAATTGACTCTATGGTACCTGGTTCAAGTTTAGACCAGATAGCATCTCCGAGTACGGACTTCTGGGCTTCACGTAGCATCAGCTTTTCATCAAACAGCGCAGGTGGATGAGGGCATAACTCAAAGCGAAACATCTCTTCCTTATCTTCAGCAGATTTTG
Organism: Myxine glutinosa; assembly: GCF_964187855.1. Lineage (NCBI taxonomy): Eukaryota > Metazoa > Chordata > Myxini > Myxiniformes > Myxinidae > Myxine > Myxine glutinosa. The sequence continues at coordinate 67,052,238 of NC_136267.1, forward strand.
AGATGATGATGAGACGCTGGAATAGCAGTTCTGGGTCTATCTGTACCTGGTCTTTACCAACTCGCACAGATGATCTGGCCTTCAGAAATGTGGTGGCTTGGTCTTTGCGCTTGAACGTGTAGTGGACAACTGACTGATTTGTCATGGAGTGCATGATCTTGTCTCCAATGAGCTTGGCATTGTCGACATAAACCTTACTGCCAGCGTTGACACCAGTCATTATGTTCCTGAGGGATGGATGACACTTGAAAGGATTTCTGTCAACTAGAGCGACCTGTAGTGTACTTGTATCTTGCATGTCGCGATGCTGCCTGGTTTTGCCCATCTCTTTGTTCTGTTCACCTGTGCTGTACTTCACTCCAGTGAGCTCTTGCATCGATCTGTTCGTCTCCGAACAAGCCAGCATGGACAAAAGCCACGTTAACCGTTGTTGCTCTGTCATTCCTCTTCCTCTTGTTAACCCCCCGCTGGTCTTCATACTTCTCATGAGTACTTGCTCAATCATCAGGTCTGAGGAAATTCCAGCCCAAGCTCTACTACTTCTTCGGGCGACATGGAAGCCCTGAGTAAACCTACGGTGCACATCTGGATAGTCCTGTTCTAAGCTGTGCATTATTTGCAGGTAAATCCTGGTAGACTTAGCATAGAGTGAATGACCTGAGGCTGCTACATATGGTAACATATCAGATACAGCTTCGAGGTGCAGGGACCAGTTTCCCATACGCTCGGCTTTGATGAATTTTCTTAAGATCTTCACCATATCCATATACTGTAACCACAGTTTCGCTGTTCGGTCTTTGGTCAATGATTCTGTCTGTGTTTGAAAGACTTTGCTGATCTTGTCAAGGATTGGATCACTTGCTACATCGTTGGAAGATCGTGTGCCTTTCATCAACGCATCATACAGGGTCCTTGCTTTACTCACATCTGGATGAATCACATCATCATCGGCCAAGCCACTCATTGCATCTTCATCCCGAACTGGCAAGTCTTCTGCAGTTCTGTATTGTGTTCCTCCAAGAGGATCAGACAGGAGGAGTGCATTCAGGACAGCATCCAGGAGGATGTGTGCCCGTACAGCCCTGGAAATTGCTTTTCCTGTTAGGATGTGATCCACTGCATTTGGTGCGTATATGAGTTCTAGCAGCTCCTTCAACCCAGAACCACCCATGAGGTGCCCTATGCTGCCAAGGAAGCTCATTTCCATATGAAAGGCACCTAGCCTTACCACAATACGTCGCATGGGGCTTCCATCTGGCTCCGAGAGAATGATCGACAATGCCTTCCACCATAGTGGCTGATCAAAGGTGATGATGGTAGGTACAACAGTAAAAACTTCACTTATATATACAATATTGTACAGTATGATATCCTTTATTTATTATATCGTGCTAGTGATTAGGTCCAGTGTATAAAATAAGCAATAGAAGTTCAGAGAGCGACAATAATCATAGCATGCGGCATATGTACGTCTTTTAACATGGGGCTAAATGGAGAAAACTTGATTGCATTATTTGAGAGTCACCCCATATTTTTAGACCTTTATACTTTTAGTATGTTATAAAAGTACCTTGAGGATAATCAATACTAATGAGATCGGTAGTGTTGCAGTTTTTTCCCCGTCAAATGCTAAATGGCTTGGACTATCGTATCTCCAATAGGCTGAACAGTTTACGTTTTGGATCCCACTGATAGGCTGGATCTGGATCCAGACCTGAACCAAAATCGAATCGGCTTGTTCTTGTCGCCTAACCAACCCATACACCTAGTTTTGTCATATTCCGTCCATAACTTTTTATAGTATCATAGTTTTTGGCCCCATCTCTCAATGGTGAGAATCACTTGAAAAATTAAAAAATACTCGTATCCGGATCTGGATTCAGATCTTGACCAAAATTGAATTAATTCTTCCTTCTCGCACATCCAACCTGTCCACCAAGGTTCGTCCGAATCCGTCCACAACTTTGTGAAATATTGTGTTATATATTGTTTTGGCCTTATTTCTCAATGGTGAAGAAGCACTTAAAATTCTAGTATCCGGATCTCCACAAAAACCTAATCATTTCGTCCTTGTCACACTCAAAACCTCTTCAACAAATTCTGTCCGAATCCGTCCACAAATTTTTGAGATAGCCTGCTCACAGCAGACAGACAGACAGAAGGCATGAAAAATAACCTCCGTCCATCTAATGTGGTGAAGGTAATAGACGTTTTTAAACCATGTCAATGTTTTTTACATTGAAAATATATTAGTGAGTAATCATTATGATTCTTCTTCCATCATGTCTCACTTCATTAATAAATGTTCTTCTTCTTCTTCTTCTTCTTTGATTGCTGGTTGGATAGCTCAGAGATGTGTATATTTGCCGTTTAGTCGCCTTGTCTGGGTCAAATCTCCACATAGGTTCAAATTGTGACCCAAGGGTTTTGCATGCAGGGAGAAGCATTCATATGCATGTGCTCCGTCCTTTGGAAGGACATCAAGCTGGAGGAAACATCTCCCATTGGTGGACATTAAAGTGTCTTTTGTGAAAAGGAGGCGAGTTATTGCCAGGACCATTAACAAACTAGATAGGTTATAGAACACCTTACCCCGTGCTGTCTTGAGAAACGAGGAAATATGCGGGGTTTATGATCTCGTCAGGTAGTATATGGTAGTTAAAGTCCCGTGGACATTTAATGGTTAAAGCAAACCACCTATCTAATTATCTTTATTAGACCCCAAACGACTAAAAAATACTTGGTGGCCATCTCAAAAACGTGTAGAACACAATTTTATGACGGCAACAAGATGGCCGCTATAAAACGATGCTTAAAATCATAATTTTGAAACTACTCAATCAAATTTAAAGATGTTGGGCTCAAAATGTTCAGAATGAAGCTACTGAACTGTTTATACTGTTTTCTGTACATCACACTACCTAAACATATTACAAATATAAAAAATGTAGGAAAAATACAAATTTTCTTTTGTTTTTGTTTTTGTTGTTTCAGGTGCTTTTTGTGAACAACAATGTAGATGGTTTCCATGTTCCTAGACAATCAAAAAGTCAAGAAATATCCCATAAATAATTATGTAAACATACACAGTATAAAAATATATTTTTAAAAATACTTTAAAGTGTATTTTATTTGTGTTTTTCAGATGAGACTGTTCCTATGACCAGTAATGGAGTATGACGCCCATCTTCCGGGACCAGCCAAAAAGGTGGCAAGATATGAAACCAATTATAAACTTTGCATAATATGTCAGGCAGATACAGTAGAAAAATTGACTGAAAAACCAAGAGCATTTAAAACACTTCTAGATCATATAAAGGAACGTGCATTATGTGGTGATGGGCAATATCCGGAGATACTTAGAAGGCTTGGTGGCGATGCCGACATCAAAACATTCGCATCAAAAGCCGCAACATGGCACAGAACCTGTTTTCAAAATACAGTTCACCCAAAGGCATGCGCTGCAGCAAAAAGAACGTATGAACAGAATATTTCTGCCAAAACGTCCCAACCAGAATGCAGTACAAGTGCATCAGAAAGCAGTTTCTTCTGTGAAGGCAAGGGGTCTGTGAGGCACCCCTTACATGTAGTAGTAACGAGTAGAGCAGGAGAAAATTTAAAAGCTGCAGTTGACAAGGGCACAAATGAGAAACTGAACGTGAGACTTTGCACAGCCATAGATCCAAAAGATGCTCACGCAATTGATGCCTCATACCATAATGGGTGTTGGACCAACCATGTTACACATATTCTACGCAAATCTATTGACAGCCAAGATGTAACGAGAAAAAATGCAGCAGATGAAGTAGCTGCAGACATCGAGTTCTTGTGCTTATTGGAAAATGCTCTGTTTGACAGACAAGTACTAAATATGGGAACTCTACATGAAGCTTTTCTCAACATCAGATCAGCAAATAATGTTGCAAACCCTGACTGTAGACGCAGAGACTTGAAAACATTCATTGAATCTAGGATTCCTGAGGCGGAGTTCCACAAACCAAAACAAGTCAACAAACCTGATGGATGAATCAAAAATGAATCCTATATCGATGAAACATTATTGGTGATTATTATTAAATTATTTTGCCACACCAATGACTGAGTGTTGGTTTTCTATATAATGTCACTGATTAAATTAAATGTAACATAATTTCTTGTCATTATTGGACTACAAGTCAATTTCCAAGTCATGCAAAAACAATTTGTGTCTAGTTTTGTGTTATCACCCAATAGTGATACTCTAATCAAAGAGCTGTACTTAAACCTATTGTTTGTTAAGTTAAAAATATATATTTTATTTGATGTCACGTTTTATCTGGTCATTCCAACTGGTAATAATGTACACTATATCTTATTTTTACTGAATTATATTATGTATTTCTTTTGGGTACGTATTTGGTTTATAGTCCAAATATTATGGATATATTTTTTTAACACAATGTATATGTATATTATGTCATTATTTTGTTTGTTTGAGTATTGGTTTTTTTTCATCAGTTGTTATTATATTACTTTTAAATTATTCAGTATACCTATGTTTACCACTTTATTCTTAAGTTATTGTTAGTCATTCTTACGTTATTGTTACAGTCTAGACTGAAGGTGAGGCTTGACTTGCGAAATGCAATGTTTTAGACTCTAAAAAAAATTATAATTTTAATTTATATTAATTTATAATTAATTTATAATATTAATTTATATTAATTTATATTAATTTAAATATTTATAATATTTAAATTAATTCATAATAATTTATATTAATTTATAGTAATAAAAAATTAATTTTATAATTTTTTATACTCTAAAATTTAGAGTATATCAGTTTATTAAATGTTCATACATCTATATGTATACGTCTCAATTGATTGGACAAATATATTAGTATAATGCATGGAGGGAGTGGGACGTCAAGCTCCATCTCCCAACGTTTATGAACCCCTTTCTCCCAACTCCAATAGGGAATACTGGGTACACATTACCTACTATATTTTCTTGTATAGTATTTGTGCCAAGAGCTGTTCTTATGTAGTTGCACTTAAAATATATTTTGTCAATAAATTTCAATGTTATAAAAACAAAATCATTTCATGTTATCTTTCCAGTATATTACTATATTTTAATACATACTCCCACCATACGACTCCTCTCCGGCCTTGCTCCCCCAGCTCTCTCTGGGCTCTCTGGGCTCTCTGGGCTCTGTCCCCCAAATATTCCTGCAGGTCGCACAAGATCTGCCTGCAACCCTCTTATGGTTAAACTGCCAAAATCAAGACTCTCTGCTCAACTTCACTCCTTCATTCCTCTTTTCTCCCGCCTCTGGAACAAACTCCCTCACTCTCTTCAATCCCACTCCACCCTCCAGGTCTTTAAAACGGCTGTTCACCACCATCTCTTATCTTCCCCAATCCAAAACCTTGATCTTTACTACCCCCGCTAATTTCACCCCAAATCAACTTTTTTGAGGTGACTTTTGACTTCTTTCCTGGAAGTCCTTGGTGTCCTTGCGTTTTATAACTATCCTGCCTCCCCCCAGGCCCTCTCCCTCCAAAAACATCTCCCGATGTCCCTGCTCTCAATTGTTGTGTTTGTGTGCTTCCTCCCCTTCTCTCCCCATCTTGTCGACCGCTCCCCTTTTTATATAATTTGTTTGCTTGTTTGTTTGATTTGTTTGTTTGATAAATGTTAGCTCTTTCACGAGCCTCGTCTCTGTATACAATATATATATATATATATATATATATATATATATATATATATATATATATATATATATATATATATATTGTTACAGACGCGGTTTAGATGTTATTTACCGAGCGGTGGTATTGCCGCGACCGAACAGTTATTCCCCGACTAGACCCCGATTCCACCCAGACGTTGACCAAATCGCGCTATGCCAAATCAATGATGGAAAGGACGCGACGACTGGGAAAGAGGAAACGACGCAAGGGGTACAGTTCTCAAGACCTCCGGAGGAGGGTATAATTACAGTGGTGGAGAAAAGGGGGTAGATTACACGGCAGAGTGAGGTAAAAGACACAGAAGAGATGGGCACTTAAATACAATCTTATCTATTCCCGGACAGACCACAGACAAACGGAACAAGGCTGACTTACACAGGGATTGATGGCAGGGAGGGACAGGTAGTTCGATGGCACAAGGTGCACCTTGGCTCGGGGACAGAATAAAGCACGGTCCAGTCCAGAAGATGCGGGGAGTCCTCACAGCGCTCGGAGGGTACGTCTTGCTTGCTCCAAGCTCAGCGCGCATCTGACGTCACCTCCCTCTCCCTGCGCATGCTCAGCGGGGAGTGACATGCCCTCGGCTGGTTGGCTCCGCCCCACTGGGGCCGGTCCGCCGCTTCCATTGGGTGCGGGGGTTACCGGGCTCCGCCCTTGACGAGGAGCTGACAGGGAGTCCCTATTTGGTAACCCCGTCGAGCACATGTTCGATGGCAGCTCGTTGGGAAGGCCTGATGCCCTCCCAACACCCCCCTACCAACCAAGCCGGAGTGAGGACGCGCACTCCCCGCGCCCGCCGCTGCCGTTGTTGTTGTTGTTGTTGTTGTTGCTGAACCGTGAGGAAGAGCTGCGGGGAGGTATTCGGAGGTCCTAAACTTCCTAACGGTGCCATACAATCACATTCTGGTGCAACGAAGGGTCAGAATTAATGGAAACGAGTCCTTAACTGACATAGACTAAGAATAACTAGCAAGATGTCCTATAGTTGTCTTTCATGAGATGCGGTGAACCTGGGCACAACATTTAATGGGGGAAATAGGGGGAGGTCGGGTCTACAGAGTGTTGTTTACAGAAAATGGGACTAGGGAATGGGGGATTGGGGATAGTTGGGAAGTATTGAGGAAATAGGGGAATATTTACAAGCGGATATGGATGGATGCAAATCCCATATCCGCAACATTGCACCCTTCTCTACCTCGGGGCGTCCCGACCCGATAAATTTTTACATACTTTAGTGTGGCACTCAGATGTAGTTCCCTCTACTATTAACTCAACCCTGAGTGCGACAGTTTTACAGATGTTCACAAATGAGTAAATATGTCCCGCTGCGACGTTGCACCCTTCTCCTAACAGAAACACACCCACAGGATAACCGAATCGCGGAAAGCATCCTCAAACTAAACATACAGCCGGTAGGGAGCATTATTTATACAACACTGATATTTACACTACGATCCAGGACCTGTTCTTTGAGGAACACATGCAGATGTTATGCATAGGGAGAGCACGCATGCCAGCATCGATACACCAACCCACGAGTGCCCTGTGGCCCTACGGCCTTTAATAATGTGCAGAGCACCCCGTCCAAGCACCAAAAGCACCACCCCATACGCACAGTCAGCACCATCCGGTGCACCAATAAAGTGTTCAATAACAATGCACAATTAAGTGTCCATGGTCACCGGTGGTGTCGCAGCCGGCCGATGTTCTGCCGCTGGTCTTGCCTTCATGGAGTGCACTTGGCCTTCTGGCTTCTTTAGAAATAAAGAAAGGCACCAACCGCGTCCATTTCTCAATTGTGGCCGTCAGGGGGGCCAACTAAAAGTGGTTCACCTGTATGGCATAGGTGCCACGTTGACCCAGAGGTCCATCCACGGGTGGTGCTTGACCGCAAAAGAACTGCGGTCCATTGTGGGCGGCCACAAAAATTGCGGTCCATATGGTGTATCGATCCAGGCTGCAAGCAGCTGAAGTACAGGCCCACAACTGCGGAGCCAGCACCTCTCTCTCCTCCCTCTCCGCCCCAAAGCCAGATCCTCGGAGGTGGGAGACAAAAGAAGACAAGTGAGTAAGGTGGTAAGGGCGCAAAAGTGCATGCAATACAAGGTAATGCACACTGGGGGCACATGGGAACCAGGTGAGACAGGTACGTCCCTACCGTACGCCCCCCCCCCCACCAGGTAACCTACATTGCCCCTACCTTACCCCTTACTGTATCCACAAAACACAACACTACCCATAAACATCTACTTTACACATCAACAACGTCCCTACTGTCTTCCCCGTTCCTCCCATAAACCAAATTCGTCTTCTCTCCCTCCTAACCAATCAAATTTGCCATTTCCAACTCTCATCAAAATCTGCCATCTCCACTCAACATCAAAATCTGCCATCACCAATTCATCATCAGTCCCTCCTAAGGAGGGAGAGATGGAATCACCCCAATGTCTTATCCACGTCGTGATGCGTCTCACAAATCCAAACAGCAATTCTCATTTCCTGCAACACAAAACAAAGAAAACACAGGTGTGGAGTCATCATCATCACCTCAGGTAAGTGGCTGCGTATGGTGCGACAGGTTCATCAATCCTAACTATTTCCTAAATGACTTTAACAACTTTACATTACCCGGGGTCTTTCTCCGGCCAAACCATTGGCCCTCATTACTCTATGTGGTTCGAAGAACCAATATCCCATTGACCATCTGTGGTGCACACCATCAATTTGGGTCTCACTCCCCGATTCAACACTCGGTGCCCCCGCACAATTTCGGTGGCTGGGTCGTGTGACGCTCCCAGCTGGTCCGCCCACCTGCACACCTCCACCACTGTTGTTGCCTACCGAGCTCACCTGCTCCTCACCCTAACCTAACTAACTGGGGAAGGCCCTCTCGCACTCTCACCCCCTCAGTGCCCTCTCTGGCACGGGCTGTCCAATCCACACCCGGGATCCTCAGGCACCCACTGACACTAACGGCTCCCAGAGCCCACCTGCGGCCTCACCTGGGCGACATCTAACAGTGGCGGAGTGCCCAACCATTCACACTCATACTAACAGGCCACACGACCAGCCAATTTCACCACACCAATGCACCCATCCACAATACCATTCTGCAACCGCACCACAAATGCCAATATCCAACCACAATTTACCTATACCTTCTAACTATTCTTTAAACTACCCTCCCCGGGTACTCGTGAAAAGGGGTCCACTCTTCCCCCATCCACACCTTCGCACCATGCACACCACTCCGTACCACTTACTCCAACTCTCTCCACACCACTCATTCTCTGCTCCATATATTCCACACACCTGTACTTGCACACCTGTGCTCTCATACTTGGTGCCGCCTGCACCCTTCTCTCCCCCAAGCGCATTCGCGCTGATCCACAACACTCACTACTCATACACTGCTCCACACACCTGTCCAGTTCTCACACAGCATCATCTCATCTAACTACTCCCCTCTGAAACTTGCGCTTCCCAGTCGTCCCTTTAAACTATTGCGCTCCCTCGTCCTTATCATCCACTCTAATCTACCTGCGTCCCCTCTACAGGTATCCTTGTCACTAACTAACCTTAACATTACCTAATGTCATCTTCGCTAGATCCCTACACACGATATCCTAACCCACCCGGGCTAGTTTTCACTGCCATACACCCCATAATCTATAGCGCATTTGCCCCCAGTTTGTGAGGGATGACAGAGTTGCCATCCCACCACATCGGACATCTCCCACTACCAATTTTGCACATCAAATTTCAACAAATCAAAAATTTGCCAATCACTACCCATCATCTGCCAATCATTACTGCCAATCCTTTGCCAATCATCAAATTTTGTTTTTCTAATTTCGGGGCCAAAACACTATCCTCGTCATTACAGTCTACTTACTAATGCCTCTCGGTGCGCCAATTCACTTCTAAAGCTCGGCTTCGTACAGCCAAGCCATGAATGCGGGTTGTTTGGTGCCAGCGGCTGGATACGTCCCACATTCGGTGCAGGGAAGGAGGTTTACCCGGGCCGAGGTCCCACGCACCATCTCGGCACGGAGCCATCCCATGGCCCGATCTCGACCTGCCGGACTGCCTCAACAAAAAGTGGTCGCCATGACGACCCTTCCTATCGGGCTGCCCGCTCCGCCTAGTGGAGCACGGACGCGGCTGTTCAAAGCGAGGCCCAGCGTGGATCGCGTACGGCGGTCCTTTCGAACCCGCCGTGGCTCGGATCCCCGCTGGTTCTCGCGGCACGCGAAGCCCGGCACGCACCGAGGGCCCGATTCGGCTATAAGTCGCTCTAACCGCTAACCCGGTTACCGTCGATGCCTCACCTGCATGCTTACATGCATACGCTACCCCTTTCTTGCTCATACATCCAGCCGTTTCCCTGCTCTTGGTCATTGCACCTTCTCTTACACACCCAGGTACACTCATTCCACTCACAGACTTGGTCACACACCTGACCACCGAACACCTTGGCACACATTCGTCGCTCGCACACCTCACCAACACACCTCTTCGCGCCCCCTCCTCGGTCACCTCCTCTGTGACAATCACAGGTGTGCTCTCACTCGCACACCCAACCACGTGCCTCACTACCAATTCCAGCGTGCATTCCCACACACGCTCTACCACTCCAGGTGTGCTTCCTTTCTCACCTGTCACAACCAACTCACGCTCCATGTCACTCTTACTACTCTCACCTCCACTCTTGACAGCGCACTCACCCTTACTCTCGACAGCGCACTCTTTCCTCATGCACCCGTCCGTTACACACCTTTCTCGCGCACACTCTCCCGTTACACCCTCTGTAACACTCACCACAGGTGTACACTCTTCCTTACTTTTGACAGCGCACTCTTTCCCCATGCACCCGTCCGTTACACACCTTGCTCGCGCATCCTCTCCCTTTACATCCTCTGTAACACTCACCACAGGCGTGCATTCTTCCGTTACATCCTCTGTAACACTCCTCACTAGGCGCTTCCATGTGCTCCCTCGCACACGCGCTACGACCGACTCACTCTCGACAGCACCCTCACTCCTTGGCACGCACCTTTTCCTCACACACCCCAGAGTCGGACTTTCTCGCACACCTCCTTTTTCGCACACCAGACCTGTCGCACACTTCACCAACGGCCTCTCACGGACACCCGGGTCCATCTCGACCCCCAAGCTTATTAAATCACCTGGCGCATCATACGCACGACCATATTGGTCACCACTTACACCGGGGCCTCTTTCTCTTCGCTTCTCCTCCATCACCTGCGAATCCCTCATCCGGTTAATGAGCACATCATCACGATCCGAACACAGACTTTGGACCAATTATTTTACTTCCTCTTTGATCTCTTTCTTATCCCCTCTCCGTCGCTTCTTAATTTCGCTTACCCCTTCTTCCACTTCTTCTAATTTCTGCTTCACCTCCTTCATCTCCTCGTGCGCCCCCTTAAGTTCTTCCTCTAACTCCACCTTATTTTTTTCTGTGCTCCCGCACCTCCCGCTCTTTAACCTCCATCACCTCTACCACCTTGTTCATTTTCCTCGTCAGGTCCTCATGTACCGTCTGACACTCTTTTTTAATTACCCCTACGTCCTTTTTCATCTCCTTCTGTGTCGATTTTAAACCCTCTATTACCGCTGTGTTCTTCTTTACCTGGTCCCCCAACTCCTTTTGTCCCACTGTCAGTTGTTCTACTCCCAGCGTCAACTCCTCTATACCACCTTGCAATTTTACAGTCCCCTTTCTCACCTCCTTCTCCATGCGCTCCTCACAGTGCCTCACCTCCTCGCGCACTCCTCCGACCTCCTCACTCACACCTCTTCTGATCTCCTCTCCCATCACTTGCATCTCCTGCCCAGATGCCACCCTAATCTGCTCCATTTCCTCCCTGTGAGCATCCAATTTAGTTTCTACCCCCATTCTGACCCCCTCTATCTGCTGCCCCATTTTTAAAACTTCCCTTTCCGCTTGGTCCCTCATGTCCCTCAATTTGCCTTCCATACTGTTTTCTAACCCCTCTAACCCCTTTTTCATCCCTTCCATTTGATTCTCTTGAGCGGCCATTCTGTTTTCTACCCCCGTTAACCCCACCTGTATTTCCCCTAATCTATTGTCTAATCCCTCTATTCTACTCCCTAACCCTCCGATCTGGGCCCCCATGTCCTCCCTCAATTTCTCGCTATTGGACCCCATCCTTTGTTCTAACCATTGGCTATTGGCCCCCATTTCCTCCCTTAATTACTTGCCCATTCTTTGTTCCAATTGTTCGCTATTCTGGGCCATAAGGGTCTTCATTTGCAGGAAAAAAAGGTTCGAATCCACTAGCGGTGCTGCTACGGTCGCGGGCGCAGTCGCCGTAGCCATGTGCGAGGCGCCATTTTGCGCGCCCGTAACCTCGTGCGCGAGGACGCCATTTTGCGAACCTGCCGCCCTCACTGCTTCGCTCTCCTCATGTCCCTCAATTTGGTCCTGGATCGACCCTGCCTCACTCTCCTCTACCGGAACCCAGCCGTCTTGATCTCCCATAGCGTGACTTTCAAAATTCGGGTTTTTTGTAAAACAAAATCAAATTTCGGTGACTTGTAATTTTGAGCGCGTTAAGCGCGCTTCGGGTCCGTATCTCACTCCCTACACCAATTGTTACGGACGCGGTTTAGATGTTATTTACCGAGCGGTGGTATTGCCGCGACCGAACAGTTATTCCCCGACTAGACCCCGATTCCACCCAGACGTTGACCAAATCGCGCTATGCCAAATCAATGATGGAAAGGACGCGACGACTGGGAAAGAGGAAACGACGCAAGGGGTACAGTTCTCAAGACCTCCGGAGGAGGGTATAATTACAGTGGTGGAGAAAAGGGGGTAGATTGCACGGCAGAGTGAGGTAAGAGACACAGAAGAGATGGGCACTTAAATACAATCTTATCTATTCCCGGACAGACCACAGACAAACGGAACAAGGCTGACTTACACAGGGATTGATGGCAGGGAGGGACAGGTAGTTCGATGGCACAAGGTGCACCTTGGCTCGGGGACAGGATAAAGCACGGTCCAGTCCAGAAGATGCGGGGAGGCCTCACAGCGCTCGGAGGGTACGTCTTGCTTGCTCCAAGCTCAGCGCGCATCTGACGTCACCTCCCTCTCCCTGCGCATGCTCAGCGGGGAGTGACACGCCCTCGGCTGGTTGGCTCCGCCCCACTGGGGCCGGTCCGCCACTTCCATTGGGTGCGGGGGTTACCGGGCTCCGCCCTTGACGAGGAGCTGACAGGGAGCTCCTATTTGGTAACCCCGTCGAGCACATGTTCGATGGCGGCTCGTTTGGAAGGCCTGATGCCCTCCCAACACCCCCTACCAACCAAGCCGGAGTGAGGACGCGCACTCCCCGCGCCCGCCGCTGCCGTTGCTGTTGTTGTTGTTGTTGTTGCTGAACCGTGAGGAAGAGCTGCGGGGAGGTATTGGGAGGTCCTAAACTTCCTGACGGTGCCATACAATCACATTCTGGTGCAACGAAGGGTCAGAATTAATGGAAACGAGTCCTTAACTGACATAGCCTAAGAATAACTAGCAAGATGTCCTATAGTTGTCTTACATGAGATGCGGTGAACCTGGGCACGACATTTAATGGGGGAAATAGGGGGAGGTCGGGTCTACAGAGTGTTGTTTACAGAAAATGGGACTAGGGAATGGGGGATTGGGGATAGTTGGGAAGTATTGAGGAAATAGGGGAATATTTACAAGCGGATATGGATGGATGCAAATCCCATATCCGCAACAATATATATACAAAAAATACAAAAATTACTCATTTTTGACAAAAAATTATTTTTTGTTGGTAGAATATCATGTGAAAACAGCATAGATATCTCTACAGCATCATTCTGAGCATTTTGCGCCCAACGTCATTAAATTTGGTTGAGTAGTTTCAAAGTTATGACTGAAAATCTGATTTCAAGCATCGTTTTCATGGCCGCCATCTTGATGACATCATAAAATGGTGTTCTGCACATATTTGAGATGGCCACCAAGTATTTTGTGGTTGGTTGGGGTCTAATAAAGATAATTAGGTAGGTGATTTACTTTTGTAGCGGTTACCGGTAGCATGACACAATTACCCTGCACCGGACGATGATGCAACCGGCTAGCGGTCACGTGTCCAGACTCGCCCGGGCATGTTGAGACTTGCCTTTACCGGGCGAACGCTTGCCTTGCATACCACGCCCCGTTGAGAGGCGTGGCTTATCTATTTGCATACCACGCCCCGCCTGAGAGAAGTGGCTTTTGTGTGTTGAGTTTCTGATATATATTGCCGCCCGTTCGATGGGCTGATTCAGTGCTTTGGAGTTCGTTTGAGTGAGCTGGGAATAAATAGCTCAGAGAAATCTAATTCCTGGCATCGTCCATTTTGTCCGATTTTATCGTGCGAGCACAGCTCCCACAATTGGTGACCCCTTTCTACGAACACGGCGATGGAGTCAGCTGTAGCTTTGAAGCTCCCGGGCTTTTGGGAATCTCACGCGGCCATTTGGTTTGCTCAAGCGGATTCTCAATTCGCCCTGCGGAACATTACGGAGGACATGACGCGCTACCACCACGTGGTCTCCGCGCTCAATGCCTCCTCCGCTTCCCGGGTTCTGAGCTTCCTACAGCACCCGCCGGACGCCGACAAATACGGCGCGCTCAAAGACCTACTCCTCGGTGCGTTTGGACTCACGGAGACCGAACGCGCACGACAACTACTTGACCTCCCGGAGCTGGGCGAGGCCCATCCGTCCGAAAGCATGGACCACATGCTTGCTCTTCTCAGTGACAACAGCCCGGACTTCCTCTTCTGCGAGCTGTTCCTCCAGCGGCTACCCGGGCAGGTACGGTTAGCTTTGGCTAATTCGCCCATCACGGACCCTCGCGCCCTGGCCAAGGAGGCCGATAAATTTTGCTCGGCCAGGCGACATGTCGGAGCGCCCGCTTGGGACCCTGTGCCGACCGAGGCAACACCCATGCCACGACCGGCGCCTCCACCGGCAGAGTCAGCGCCACTGGCGGCAGCGGCCGCCGCGACGCCCCGTCGACCGAACCCGACGCGACCGCCGGAGCCTCCACCAGAGCGGACCATGTGCTATTACCACGCCAGGTTCGGGCAGTAGGCCAGAACGTGCCGCCCACCGTGCACTTTCGGCGGGTCGGGAAATGACCAGGCCGGCGCTTGCTGCCTGCCATGAGCGTCGGCCATTCAGGCAGCCCTCTGTTTATCACGGACACAGAGTGCGGGCGGCGTTTTTTGTGTGACACCGGCGCTCAGCTGAGCGTGATACCCGCCTCGGTGGAGGACAAACAGGCTGACCTTTGTGGCCCCGCTTTGGTCGCCGCAAACGGTTCCTCCATCCGCACCTTCGGTTCGCGCATCGTCCCATTCTGCTTCGGGGGCCAGCGCTTCAGGTGGGACTTCATCACGGCGAACGTACCCATGGCCTTGCTGGGTGCAGATTTTCTTTGCGCGCATGGGCTTTTGGTCGACGTCAAACGGCGTCGGCTCATCAACGCGGAGACCTTCAGCTCACTCGCTTGCTCATTGAGCGGCTCCGCTCCGACCAAGCTAGCCTGTGCGCTCCCGGCCATGGACGATTTCACCCGCCTACTCGCCGAGTTTCCTGCCCTCATGCAGCCGACGTTTTCGGCCGTCGCCGTCAAACACGGCGTCGAACACCACATCCCGACCACAGGTCCACCGGTCTACGCCAGGGCTCGCCGCCTCGACCCGGCCAAACTCGCCGTAGCGAAGGCGGAATTCGACGTGCTGGAGCGATTGGGAATTGTGCGGCACTCGAATAGCGCATGGGCCTTGCCCCTGCACATCGTGCCCAAACTGGGTGGCGGATGGCGACCATGCGGCCGCCGCCTCAATGACGCCACCACCCCCGACCGGTACCCGATACCACACATACAGGACTTTTCCGCCCATTTGGCAGGGCGGGTGATCTTCTCCAAGGTCGACCTCATTCGGGGCTACCACCAGGAACCTGTCCGGCCGGCCGACATTCCGAAGACGGCTGTAATTACACCTTTTGGCCTCTTCGAGTTCCTCCGAATGCCGTTCGGCCTTAAGAACGCGGCCCAGGCCTTCCAGCGGCTGATGGACAGTGTGCTGCGTGATCTCACCTTTCTGTTCGTCTACCTGGATGACATTCTCATTGCCAGCACTTCCCAGGCGGAGCACCTCGTCCACCTGCGCACGCTTTTTGAGCGCCTCGGCCAGCACGGCCTCATCATCAACCCGGCGAAATGCCAGTTTGGCGTAACGGCCGTCGACTTCCTGGGGCACCGCATCACGAAGCGCGGGGCCGTCCCGCTGCCCACCAAGGTGGAGGCAGTCACAAGTTTCCCGCGCCCTCGCTCCATCAAGGCCCTACAGGAATTTTTGGGGATTGTAAATTTCTACCACCGGTTCATGCCTCGCGCTGCCCAACTCATGTGCCCCCTGTATGAAGCCCTCCGGGGCAAGCCGGCCAAGCAGGTCATCGCCTGGACCACAGAGATGGACGCAGTGTTCACGGGCGCTAAGCTGGCCCTCGCCAACGTGACCATGCTGGTGCACCCGGCGCTCTACGCACCCATCGCCCTCACCACGGACGCTTCTGACTACGTGGTGGGCGCCGTGCATGAACAGTGGGTGAACGGAGCTTGGCAACTGCTGGCCTTCTTCAGCCGGCAGCGTCGCCCTAACGAGCGCAAGTATAGCGCTTTCGACCGTGAGCTCCTCGGCCTTTACCTGGCTGTTCGCCACTTCCGCCATCTTTTGGAGGGCCGCCCGTTCACGGCGTTTGTGGACCACAAACCCCTGGTCTTCGCCATGGCCAAGGTTATGGAGCCATGGTCGGCCCGCCAGCAGCGCCACCTCTCCGCCGTGTCCGAATTTACGACGGACATCCGGCACGTCGCGGGCAAGGACAACGCTGTGGCCGATTGCCTCTCCCGGTCCGGCGCGAACACCGTCCACCTGGGTGTGGACTTTGCCCACATGGCGGCCGACCAGACCGCCGACCCCACGGTGCAAGCCCTCCGGACAGCGGACACAGGCCTGCGGTTGGCCGACGTCCCCTTCGAGGACACAGGCACAGTTCTCCTGTGCGACGTCTCCCTGGGCCAACCTCGCCCCATCGTGCCCACCGGATGGCGGCGGCACATTTTTGACACCCTCCACGGCCTTTCCCACCCGGGCCGGAAAGCATCACAGAAGCTCATGGCAGCGAAATTCGTCTGGCACGGGCTCCGTAAAGACGTCCGCGACTGGGCCAATGCCTGTGTCGCCTGCCAGCGCACGAAGGTCCACCGGCACACCCAGGCCCCGTTGGCACCATTCGACGTGCCCGCGCGGTGCTTCGACCACGTCAATGTGGACCTGGTGGGACCCCTTCCCTCCTCGCGGGGCTTCACCCACCTCCTCACAATGGTGGACAGGACCACCAGGTGGCCGGAGGCCGTCCCGCTGACATCAACAACATCCGCCGATGTGGCACAGGCCTTCATTGGCACCTGGATTGCCCGTTTCGGCGCCCCTTCGGACATCTCCTCCGATAGAGGCAATTCACCTCCGAGCTTTGGGGCGTGGTCGCCCAGGCCTTGGGGGTCAAGCTTCACCGCACCACGGCCTACCACCCCCAAGCCAACGGCTTGTGCGAGCGGTTCCACCGCTCAATGAAGGCCGCTCTCAGAGCCAGTCTCCAGGATGACGGTTGGGCCCACAGGCTCCCGTGGGTCCTATTGGGCCTCCGAACGGCCCCTAAAGATGACCTCCAGGCTTCCACCGCCGAGCTGGTCTACGGCCAGCCACTGCGCGTGCCGGGCGAATTCATCCCTGATGCCACCGGCCCCTGGTCCGCGGCTCGCCAACGCTCGGTCCTCCAGGAGGCCGCCAGGAGATTTGCCCCCGTGCCCACGTCCCACCACGGCTGCCCCTAACCCCACGTCCCCCCAGCACTTCACACTGTGGAGTACGTTTTTATCCGGCACGACGCACACCGGGGACCGCTCCGGCCGCCGTACGATGGACCTTTCCGGGTCCTGAAGAGGGACGACAAGTCGTTCACCATCGACATCGGCGGCAAGGCGGACCGCATCTCCGTGGACCCCCTCAAGCCGGCCCATTTGGACCTCGACCAACCTCCACGGTTGGCCCTTCCTCCATGTCGGGGCCGTCCCCCGTCAACCAGGCCCCCCGCCCGACCATCCACCACCCCGCCACCTACCACCCCCCACACGAATCGTCGGGGGTCGTTTCGGCTGGGTCATCAAGACCCCCCTCAAACTGACTCTCCCGGTGCATGTTAATTCTGGGGGGGGGGCGCGTGTAGCGGTTACCGGTAGCATGACACAATTACCCTGCACCGGCCGATGACGCAACCGGCGAGCGGTCACGTGTCCGGACTCGCCCGGGCGTGTTGAGACTTGCCTATGCCGGGCGAACGCTTGCCTTGCATACCACGCCCCGTTGAGAGGCGTGGCTTATCTATTTGCATACCACGCCCCGCCTGAGAGGCGTGGCTTTTGTGTGTTGAGTTTCTGATATATATTGCCGCCCGTTCGATGGGCTGATTCAGTGCTTTGGAGTTCGTCTGAGTGAGCTGGGAATAAATAGCTCAGAGAAACCTAATTCCTGGCGTCGTCCATTTTGTCCGATTTTATCGTGCGAGCACAGCTCCCACACTTTAACCATTAAATCCCACACTTTAACCAAATTTCATCTCCACCAAGTCCGTCTCCACCGACACCCACTCTATCCTGACAAACTGCATCACTGAAATAAAATCCTGGCTTCAAATCAACTTCCTCAAGCTTAACTGTGATAAATCTGAAATAATCATCATTGGCCCAAAAACGCTCACAAAATCCACCCATAACTTTGCCCTCAACATCGACGGTATCCCAGTATCCACCTCCCCTCACATCCGGAATCTTGGCGTCATCTTTGACCAAACCCTTTCCTTCGACAAATACACTAAACAGATCACAAAGTCAGCCTTCTTTCACCTGAAAAACATTGCCCGTCTCCGCTCATCCCTCTCCTCCACGGCTGCAGAAACCCTCATCCACGCCTTCATCACCTCCCGTCTGGACTACTGCAATAGCCTCCTCTATGGTTCACCCTCAAAAATCACCAATAAACTCCAATACATTCAGAACTCCGCTGCCCGTCTACTCACTCATTCCCGGACCCGTGACCACATCACCCCCGTCCTTTACAAGCTTCACTGGCTCCCCATCCCCCAGAGAATCCAGTACAAAATCCTCCTCCTGACATACAAAGCCCTCCATAACCTGGCCCCATCCTACCTGGCTGACCTCCTCTCCAGACACACTCCCACCCGCAACCTCCGCTCTGCTGGTACCAACCTCCTGACCCCCTCCATCCAGACCAAATTCAGATCCTGGGGGGACAGGGCCTTCTCCATCGCTGCTCCCACCCTCTGGAACTCACTACCTCACACCATCAGAGACTCCTCCTCACTCACCACATTCAAAACATCACTAAAGACCCACCTGTTCAACGCTGCATTCAACATTCAACCCACAGCATTTAACCCCTGACTATCTCTTCTCCTTCTCCCTCCTTTTGCTTTTAATATTTCCCTATTGATTCTTGTCTTGTCTTTTTGATTCTTGTCTTATATATATGCCGTATATCGCTGCTGTTTGTCTTCTTGATTCTTGTCTTTTTGCAATTGTTGTTTTCATGTATTGTTATGCATTATGTTTTCCACTCTGTCAAAGCGCCTTTGGGCTTCTGGAAAAGCGCTATACAAAATAAATGAATTATTATTATTATTAAATGCCCACGGGATCCCAGATGCTCCTACACAAATCAGCAAATTCGATTGGTCGTGATGACGGAAAATACCGTTATATTTTGTTCAAATCGAAGTGTTTTAAAAGTGCTAAAAGGGGATTTTTTTTTCTACATTGTTCAAGTGTACAATTCTATTGAAATACAATTGAGATCTTATTGGTCGTAGAAAAATTCTGCTGGAGGTTATCCGCATTGATCACCTGCATTACCCCACAAAATCACGTGCTTTTACACCACCTTAACACAAGGATAACACCACAAAGCATCTGAAAATGCAAAGCCCATCCTTGTCTGCTTTGTATTCAGTCTTCTTCTTTCTTCCATATGCTAAACATGACGAAAACAGCTAAAAATAAAATCCCCAAAATTGACAATTTTAGGCGACCTTGACCTTTTGACCTTAAAAGCATTATGTTTCAGTGACCCAATATGCAAATCGTGCTCAAATTTCAAGTCGATCGGATGGAAATTGACGATTTTATGTGATGCTGACCTTTGACCTTTTGACCAAATTATTCATTTGTCTTCTCCATATATCCATAATAAATCTTTGTTGACTATTTGCTGACAAAACCTCAAATGATAAAAAAAGTTATGGCCCGGAGGTGCGCACACATACACACACACCCACACACACACTCACACGCACACACACACACACACACACACACACACACACAAACACAAACACACACACACACAGAGACACACACAGACACACACACACACACACACAGACACACACACGCACACACACACACACACACACACACACACATACACACGTGCACACACACACACACACACGCGCGCACACGCATATACGTGGATTATTTGAGACCAGCTTACAGAGGTGGATACTTTGAAACCCAGTAGATCTCCATTCTATCTCATGAGTCATCCCCCCCCCCCCCCCCCCCCCACCCACGTGTGGGGATAGCAGGGCAGGCTGAACAACTTGTATGCATACACACACACACACACACACACGTGATTGCAAACACACACCGCTGCGCAGGGGACAGGCTAACAAGGAAACTCGACAAAGGAGGAGGCCATTTGGCCCATCATGCCTGCGCCACATCAACACCAGGCCAAATTCATCCATCAAAACAAGAACGCCACTCAGTAGAGCGCATACTCCCGCCGTGGGTTTAGTTGGAATAATACGTTTTGTTTAACATCCCCTCTCTCCAAAACAATAAATGAAAAAGAAAGTAAGCCCTAACTGTCAGATAATTTATTTTGATATATCTCGGAATTAGAGGAGAAAAACATCATTTAAGAATAAGAATAAAAGCTTTAATGCAGTAAAACAGAAAAAATCTTTCCCAAAAAAATTTCCCAAAAAAATTCCTGGATCCGGAATAATATCCTGAGCTTCACCAAAAACTAATCAATTCTTCCGTATTATATCCCAAGGGCAATCATCCCACCAACTTTCATCCAAATCCATTCAGAACTTTTCCAGATATCTTGTTCACAAACACACGAACACACGGACGGACACGATCGAATGCGTTACGACCTGGCGGGAGTAATAAGCCTGAAAATCGCAGAGCCAGAACCAGAATTATTTATTTTGTCTGGGAAGCCCATGCGAGGTTTCTTCTTCTTCAGTCTCGCACAACCCTGGGTGAATATGCGATCTTTTGAAAAAAAAGTTGGAATTTTGCCAAATCTGTTTTATTCGTTTGTTAATATACCTCAGCCATTGACAAATCTGGAACTAAGTCTTTATAAGTTCATAAAATACTGACACCGCGATTGACATTCGCTGAGCTAAATGTTGATATCTCTTCTGAGGTAAAAAAAAAAACAAAAAAAAAATCAGATTTAAAGCATTATACGTATCAAACGATACATTTTATGAAACGGGGAAACCTAATACACACTTTGGTGGTTTTAAAATGACAGAATATGTCTTTATTAGAAAAAAAAAAAGAACATTGAAGACAACGCTGCTAAAAAAATACACCGCTCTAACGCATAACCACGAGTTTAAACTACATTTACAACAAATATGAAAACTATTTTCATATCACAATGTTAAATATAGAATATATAGAAGATAATGTTAAAAAAAATGAGCCCTATCTTCCAATGGTAAAAAAATCCTTCAAAAAATTCCTGGATCGGGAATAATATCCTGAGTTTCACCAAAAACGAATCAATTCTTCCATATCCCAAGGGCAATCATCCCACCAACTTTCAGCCAAATCCGTTCAGAAATTTTCCAGATATCTTGTTCACAAACACAAACACACACACACGGACACGAGTGAATGCATTACTCCCTGGCAGGAGTAACAACACAATTTAATTGGGGGGGATGAGGGGAGGAGTTGGGATGAGACAATGTTATGTGGCACGCCCAGGGATATCACAGGGGCACCAAAACGAAGTTGGAGAAATATATTAATTTTGATTTAGAAATAAAAAAAATTATGCTGTGTTTGTGGTTTTTTTTGGGGTTTTTTTTCGTGAAGGTGGCGGGGGGGGGGGGGGTGAAAGCGGTTCTTGCATAAGAAACACACCTCACCAGATACACACCAGCCCTTGACTAGCCCCCACAGACATGACAACATGTCACAGAAGCACACAATCACACATCCATACAGAGGCTGCCTAAAAGTCCTGCCAATATCTCTATACCCTCCAAAACGTCTGGGTACCTATCTAATTCCCAATTTAAGGTTATCTACTGTTTCAGCTACCAATACCTTTCCAGGGAGACTTTTCCATGCGTTCACTCCTCTCTGAGTGAAAGACCCCTGCCTTACTACCGTCTTAACTCCCATCTCATGACATATCTCATGGTTTTGATACCGCCTGGTATTACCATATTCTCCAAAACTATGTTCCTGTGGCATCCAAAGCCAACTCCACACATGGCTTACTGACTTCCTCTACTCATAGCCAATGTGTGGCTCTCGATGGAACCCTTTCATCTCCTCTCCCTGTCAAGGCTGGTGTGCCCCAAGGCATTGTTCTGGGTGCAGTCCCATTCCTTATCTTCATAAATGATCTTTTTTTTTGGTGTACAAGATCGAGACTTGTTGTCCCCCGTCGCACCGCAGAGCGAAAGGGAGACTATGGTTTTCCCCTCCGTCCATGTGTGCATGCGTGCGTGCGTCCGTGCGTGCGTGCGTATGTGCATGCATGCATGCGTAAGCGAAGGACCGAATTCTAATTTGGTGTGTGGGTGCAACCCACGTCAAAATCCAAGATGGCCGCCGCCATGTATGTCTGACGCCATGTATGTCTGAACCTTGTGAGCGGAATATCTTGAAAAACAAGCATTCTGAGTATTGCACTGCAATACATGTCCCCTACTGGCAGTCTGTCGTATGGAAAACCGTTGGAGGAATTACCAAGGGTTATTTACCCACAGGTTCTGAATCGTTCCGAATCGAAAATTACCTCAGGATGGGCTCACCTGTGATTCGCACTTGGGACTTCGATTTATACACCTTGCAGACAGGTCAGCAGAAGCACGAGAAAATAAGTTGTTGATAAAGAACCTTTCGAGTCGCTAAATATCAGTAATTTATTATATTTTCCGGTTCACGATCAATGATCGATGTGTATATATTTGTTGCTCGGCTTGGCTCCGCCCCTCCCGAAAGCGCGGGCTGTGTCATGCTTTTGACTTTCGCGAGACGAGGCTGAGGGCGCGCGGTGCGGCTTGAGGAGAACTCTAGAATAAACAAGAGATATCCTTTTTTTTTTTTTCCCTTTAATTAACGCTATCTGCAAAACTACGTGCCCTATCGCAAATTCCAAAAGGACATTTTAGTGCTGAACAGATCTGTGAAGTTTCCCCTCGATTGGATCAAAAATGACGGAGGAGCTCGGTTTTAAATGTTCATGCTTAAAAACGTCATAACTCTGAAACGATGTGACGCATGATGTTATGCTCGCTGACTTTTTTGTTCGACATGGGTATGCGATTCTGCATGCAAAGTTTGGCCTCGATCTGTTCAGCCGTTGCAGAGAAAAGGGTGTTTTCGTGTTTTCACGAAAAACAATATGGCGGCCGAACCACGTGACCTGTGACGTCATAATTATCATTAAAATATTCTACAGACCGAGTCCATTATATGGTGAAAATTTTATCTCAATCGGTCCTATTATTGCAGAGAAATTGGTTTTTAAAGGAAATTAAAACTTAAAATGGCACTGAGTTAAGGATCATCCAAATTATCAGAATTACGAAAGTTCAAAGTGCCATAACTTTGTCAAAAATGATCGAAACGTCGTGAAGTTCGAACTCGATCTGTAACTTATCATGAGGAAACCATGTGCCAAGTTTGAAATCTTTAGCATAAGCGTTTAGAAAAAACGTCCGGAAAACTGTTCTTTGCATGACGGACTGACTGACGGACTGACAGATGGGGGGACGGCGTGCAAACCTATAGTCCCCTCCGGTGTACACCGGTAAGGGACTAATAAGCGAAGTACCAACTTATAATCTGGTGTGTGGGTGTATCTAGGCATAAGGAAGAACACGATTGAAAATTGGGTCGCCACGTCAAAATCCAAGATGGCCACCACCATATATATGTCTGAACCTTGTGAGCGAAATATCTTGAAAAATAAACGATCTACTAACTTCTAATCTGGTGTGTGGGTGTATCTACGCACAAGGAAGAAGGCTATTGAAAATTGGGTCGCAACGTCAAAATCAAAGATGGCCGCCGCCATGTATGTCTGAACCTTGTGAGCGGAATATCTTGAAAAACAAGCATTCTGAGTATTGCGCTGCAATACATGTCCCTACCAAAGTTCAAAGTGCCATAACTTTGTCAAAAATCATCGAATATGCAAATTTATGCACGGTTGATGCTGGTTTTCAAACTTGATCTGAGTTATGCTGAGACACATGTGTATACAAAATTTTGTTGAAATCAGCCAATGTTTCGTGCAGTTATCGCACGAAACCAAAGTGTGACAGACGAACAGACGGATCTAATTAAATATGCAAATTTATGCACGGTTGATGCTGGTTTTCAAACTTGATCTGAGTTATGCTGAGACACATGTGTGCACAAAAGTTGTTGAAATCAGCCAATGTTTGGTGGAGTTATCGCATGAAACCAAAGTGTGACAGACGAACCTCATTAAATATGCAAATTTATGCACGGTTGAATGTGGGCGCGGATGATGTGAGACCGGGTTATCCTGACCGGGTTATCCTGACCAGGTTATCCGCGGACCATGGAAGCTAGGCTACTTCTGACGCGTACTGTGTATACTGCTAAGAGGGCAGAGTATCAGATACATATTTAAAGAAGTATTCACGCAGATTATACGCACAGAAGCATATGGTAAAGTGACACTCCAACCTCCCTAGATGTATTGTTGATTTATTGGTAAACTATGTGAATTCAATGTATTCTTGCCTGATATGAAGAATTGTGTCAATGGAAACAAAATTCAGTGAAAACGTTTTTGACTTGATGCTTATTCTAGGAAAGCATTTTAAAGAACAGTCCACGATTACAGCATATTGTACACAAGGAATATTAATAGCTTTGACTTACCGCACTCCAAATTATAGTCCAGAAAACTGTTGGGGAAATTACCAAGGGTTATTTACCTACAGGTTCTGAATCGTTCCCAATCACTAATTACCTCAGGACGGGCTCACCTGTGATTCGCACTCGGGACTTCCATTTATACACCTCGCAGACAGGTCAGCAGAAGCACGAGAAAATACGTTGTTTTTCAAGATCAATGATCGATGTGTATATATGTTGGAACCCATCTGTGGATCGGTCCCATCGGCCGATGGGTCTGACCCGTTTGGCGACCCATCTATGGATGCACGAGAAATGACAATGCAGACCCATCGGCCGATGGGTCGCCAAACGGGTCGCCAAACGGATTAAAGGTACACTTACTTTTTCCACATGTGACATTTGCATTCATGTTTATTTAAATTATGCAATGGACTACAAAATGTAAATGTTTCATGATATTTGTTATATTATATCACCTTTATCTATCAATATTGTTGAAATGAAGATCAAATAGCTGTATGTTGAAATATGTTGAAAAAGTCAAAACTTTACATGGGGTGTACTTACTTTTTCACGGGACTGTATATATATTTCACGTGACTGTATATATATATATATATATATATATATATATATATATATATATATATATATATATATATATATATATATATATATATAAACACAGATCGAACCCCCTAACTGGACGTGGAAGCAAGGCACAGATTGGGTCTCACCCCAGCAATTGCTGCGCAACCTGTTGGCAACCTATCCAACCTATGTTGGCAAGGTTTAATTTATGCACATGATGTCAGCGTCATGTCATTGGGTCATTGTGCTTCCTTAGTTATATATATATATACATACATACCATAGGCCAGTTATATATATATATATATACATACATACCATAGGCCAGTTATATATATACATACATACCATAGGCCATCTCAGGCCTATGGTATGTATGTGTATATTACTCAGGAGTGTCATATATATATAATGTATTTAATTTTTTTAAATGTATTTATATGTATATATATATATATATATATATATATAAATATGTAAATATATATATATATACAGTATATATATATATATATGTATATACATACATACTTACGACATTATGTATGAACAAGCCAGCTGACAAGATAATCCGACGAGTGTC
The DNA here is from genome assembly GCF_964187855.1 of Myxine glutinosa. NCBI lineage: Eukaryota > Metazoa > Chordata > Myxini > Myxiniformes > Myxinidae > Myxine > Myxine glutinosa. The sequence goes on from NC_136267.1 coordinate 67,078,519, forward strand.
ACTGACTTGTATACACTCATTTCAGAATGAAATCGTATTTGGGAAAGATGTGAAAAAAAAAACATTAGCTCCATTTCTGCGGCCGACAGATCATCTTGTGCTGTTAATGGCTGCATCCTCCGTACCCACCATTTCAGGGCGCTTTTACACGGGCACATGAATTATAGATTTGAAATGCCACATATCGGGAAGATCAACACTTAGCTAACTGGAAAGGCCAAAGTTCAACTGTGAGTGTATTGATCAGCTAGATGGGGAGCAGAGTTTGAGCAAGTGGAGAACACTCGTTCATCTGGAGACAAGAAAGCCAAGTTCATTTGGTGTTCCTGGGTAAGTGTACACAGTCTACAGTGTTACCTTGATTTAACTGAGCAGAATGGGGAGGTTAAGAATAAGTGAGTGCATTTATTATGCAACTTTACACAATCAAATATTTAAAGTATTTTGTGATTATTGACTCCACACAGATTGATGACACAATTTTGGTGACAAATCAGGTGGGTTTTGATATTTTTTTTGGTGACAAAATACGTAGGCTCTGAGTTGAACGACCTATTTTGTAATTGTGTGTAATAGCGACTGTAATTATATATATATATATATATATATATATATATACAGTCATGTGAAAAAGTAAGTACACCCCATGTAAAGTTTTGACTTTTTCAACATATTTCAACATACAGCTATTTTATCTTAATTTCAACAATATTGATAGATAAAGGTTATATAATATAACAAATATCATGAAACATTTACATTTTGTAGTCCATTCCATAATTTAAATAAACATAAATGCAAATTTCGCGTGTGGAAAAAGTAAGTACACCCTTGGCTCTAATAGGTGGTATTGCCACCTTTGGCAGAAACAACCTCAAGTAGGCGTTTCTTATAACTGTCTACCAGTCTCTGACATCGACTGGGAGAATTTTTTGCCCACTCCTCCATGCAGAATTCTTTCAGCTGTGCGATGTTTGAGGGGTTTCTTGCATGCACAGCTCGTTTCAAATCCCCCCACAACATCTCGATGGGATTTAGATCCGGGCTTTGACTTGGCCATTCCAGAACCCTCCATTTCTTTCTTTTCAGGCATTCCTTGGTGGATTTACTGGTATGTTTAGGGTCATTGTCATGTTGCAAGGTCCACCTTCGGTTGAGCTTCAACTTTCCGACAGATGGCCTCACATTATCCTCAAGCACCCTCTGGTACAATGAAGAATTCATAGTGGATTCTATGATGGTGAGCTGCCCAGGCCCTGATGTAGCAAAGCTGCCCCAAACCATAATATTTCCACCACCATGTTTTACAGTTGGTATCAGGTTCTTGTGGTCAAATGCTGTCTTTGGTTTTCGCCAAACATGTCTTCTGGTACTGTGGCCAAATAGCTCGACCTTTGACTTATCTGTCCAGAGCACATTGTTCCAGAAGTGCTGGTCTTTGCCTAGGTGTTCATTGGCAAACTTTAGTCTTGCCCTGATGTACTTTCTGGACAGCAAAGGTTTCCTCCTGGCACACCTCTCATGTAGATCAAATTTGTGCAGCCTCTTTCTAATGGTAGACTTGTGCACTTTGACATCAGCAGTGGCAAGAGCTACCTGTAGGTCCCGTGATGACATTCTGGGGTTCTTAGAGACTTCTTTCAGCATCTTGTGGTCTGCTCTCGGGCTGAACTTGCTGGGCCGGCCTGGCCTGAACAAGTTGGCAGTTGTTTGGAATCTTCTCCACTTGTAGATGATTTTTCCGGACAGTCGAATGATTGATTTCAAATTGTTTGGCGATCTTTTTAAATCCCTTCCCAGACTCGTAGGCATCCATAACCTTCTTTCTGAAGGCCTCAGAGAGCTCTTTTGATCTAGGCATGGTGATGCCGCACACTTCAACAACAAAGAACAAACCAAACGAAATGTCTGACGTTTAAATGAGACAGGTTCCTCCAAGATCCTCTCTAACTATGTTCTAATCATTTGCACCTGAGCTGGTGCACCTGATTCTAATTTTAAGTATTTGAAGTAGTGATAAATGTAGGGGTGTACTTACTTTTTCCACACGTGAAATTTGCATTTATGTTTATTTAAATTATACAATGGACTACAAAATGTAAATGTTTCATGATATTTGTTGTATTATATCACCTTTGTCTGTCAATATTGTTGAAATGAAGATCAAATAGCTGTATGTTGAAATATGTTGAGAAAGTCAAAACTTTACATGGTTTTTACATGATGTACTTACTTTTTCACGTGACTGTATAATATGTACACATGTGTCTAAGCTGTCAAGCATTTCGGCTTAGTTATAAACTAGTTATAAACAAGGTTGAGTTTCGGCCTCGTTATAAACTGTCATCCTTGTGTTTCATCGGCAAGGCAAGCCATGAATGGATAAATGGATGACATCCCTCTGAAGGTTGACAAACTGGGCGTTCTGTCTGTCAGCATTAGTTTGTGGATGTTAAAGATCCCATCACGTCCTTCACAAAGACTCGGCTAGGTATCACTCGTGGCCAGGCTAAATTCCAAATTCCTGCCCTGAGTGACTGCTGGGAATGCAATGGCAAACCAACCACTATAACCTTTACCAATAGACTGCTTTGGCAGCTCCAACAATTTACTCCAACACTTTGTAAAGACTATAAATAAAATATATAACTCTTTCCATATATGTATATATGTATTTTATATATTTATATCTAATTATACATATATATATATATATATATATATATATATATATATATATATATATATATATACACACATATGGTATGTATGTGTATATTACTCAGGAGTGTCAATGTTTGGCATTTCCTATCGAGGCCACATTAACTATGTACACACACCTCAGCATCAACCCCCACCCCCACCATAACCCCCAACCCTATTGCACTCCTCCCCTCTCTTTCCCTACAGTCCACTTCACGGTAAACTCCATGACAACATGCATTTGATTTATACATCCAGGCGCGGACCTAAAGGAAACGCTTTGGATTAGAACCCGGGAAATGATCGGAGCTTGGTGTTGAGCAGATTAGGTGGCGTGCACCGCTTCTCATTAGATAGCCTTCTCTCTGGAGCAGTAGCTCGGCGAGTATTAATATGGCTTGCAGTTTGCATTACTTTCGGATGGCTGAAGGTTGTCTTGCCAGCGCCATCTCTGCATTTCCCCCACCCTCTTCTCAATCTGTCCGTGCATCTCAGGCCTCTTTGTACCCTCTTTGTATATTAACTGTTTTGTCCCGCTGATGAAGCAATTAAGGCAGAAACAGAACTGTCCATGGCCATGGTGTTAATGAGAACTTGTGAAAATGCACGTGACCAATGCACACAACCACTTTGGGTGGTGCCCCATGGTAATGCCCTGTGTACACCTCTTTTAATTTTGCATTTTGCGACATTTCCAATCAGTTATCCATGACTGCTTGTTGATTTACACTTTTGCAAATCTTCTTGCTGCTTATACTGGCAGGGGTCTTTAACAAGGTGCTATATCAGTATATTTTTCTTTCCTCTCATATATTTAGCCACTCATTCTTTCTTTCTTTCTTGTGTACGTCATTCCCCTTCAATGCCAACCCCCACATATTTGTCCTCCTCCAATCTCCTCCCATTCACCGGCACTACTCCCTTCTTCTATTGCCTCTCCCTCCTCTTTCCACCCTCTGATTCGGCCTGACAGTGCAAGGCCTCTCTCCCGCCGCGCTAGGTTCCACCAAACCAGGCCTCACCACTGGCGACTGCTTGCCAACCGCCTCCCCCACGCCTGGGCTACGTCGCTGCTGGTAGCGTCACAGAAGTGGATTAGTGGAAGCCTCCTCGGCAGCTTTGTTACCGAATACAACGGGCTTGCTTCTTTCCCAAAACGAACACTCGGATGAAGTCATAAGTAGTCTTATCCTGGCATTCTATTTTCAACAACTATTTATAACGTGGGCAGATTAAAAATCATCCCAATGCAACATATGAATCACAAAAAATATGTATAAAAAACTATATAGATTTACACATACTGTGTGTGTGTATATATATATATATATATATATATATATATATATATATATATATATATATATATAATGTATTTATTCCCTTGTCTAATTAAAGTCTGTGACCGAATTTGCAAGGTGGCATCTCCTTGGGGATGGCAAAACTCTTGAGAATGCTTCTTGAAAACAGTGATCTCTTGTATTCAGACCTTTTCAGTTTTTGCAACAATTAAAGTGGTTTTCCTAAAAAGAAAAGCCTTGTGTACTTGATTTGTATTATTTTCTAAATGAGGCGTATATATGAAAACAGTATAATAATTGGTGTGTGGTGATGATCAAGGTGCAAATGACTTCATGCTGCATCTGAACGCATTGAACACACTCGTCGTCTCCTGCAGGGCAGACCTGCGTAGGGACCTTCTCCAGTCGCTGTGGGTAACTTTTCATATGATAAGGAGATGCACTCACTTACGTTTGGTGCCGATAGGAGGTTAAACCTTGGTGTGAAAAAGAAAAAGATTATGGGAGGTTGAAAGCGCTGCGGTTTGAGGACGAGGCAATGTCGGATTTTCTTGAGACGTAATCATCGCCGATGTGACGTCTCTCGATGTCGCGGCCTGCTGGTCCAGGCGTGCCATTAAAGAGGGTCCAATCGGTGGATTTGGATTTACCTGCAAGATGCTCGGACTCCTCCTTTAATCTTATGGTAACGGAAAACCGCCACTCGCCAAGCAGTGGCATCACCTTTAATGTCGAGTTTGTCAACTATGTGTAATGATATAGGTCAAGGAAATTGATAAAATAATGGATGCACAATAAACCTGGTTGTTTAAACTTTAACGCAATACGCGTCCTCTTTATATATTCATGACATTCTCCACAAAAGTGAAATTGACCTTTCTATACAGATTGGAGTATTTTTTTATTTTTTTTATTTTTGCGATTCATGTTAATAATTCTTTCATTACACATTTTTATTTCTATATTTCCACACGTTTTTACTAAATAAACTATTCCGTCAAATGGAACGTTATTCTCCAGGTTCTAATTATCATTATCACAAGAATTATTATTATACTAACATGTTAAAGCATAAGCAGTGTTTTGCGAAAAACCCTGGGTCAATTTGCAACATAATTATTTAACTTGAAGTCATGAAAATTGCAGTCAGATTCTTATCGCATCAATTGAAATGTACAACATCATCATAATCGTCATTTTTATTAACGTTATTCCAAAGCACGACTCTTGGCCTGATATTTGTCTCGGGGAATTGCTCCTTCATTATCCTTAAGATTTATGGCTTCGATAAAATGTGATAAAATATACAAGCCTTATACAAAATACGCGTTTTATATGTTGTCATTATAATAAATGATTGCAAGAACTGTTGTGCATTGTGGATGTACATTTGGTGCATCATGGGCGGAAACAGCGCATATTCGAGATATAACGACGACAAAGCGAACGCATTCCCCATAAAAAATGGCTGCCCAAAAGAACCCGATGAAGGCCCGAAATGCCAGAAAAATGTCCAAAACGTGAATATTTAGTGAAGACGTAATTGAGTAAGTTGTAAATAAATTCCAGGTCATTTGAATGTTTAACCAACGGGAATACAATGATAGTCGTATAAATATTCAAATGTACAGACCTCGCTGAAGTTGCGAAATTTCTTTTTAGCCTTTTTTCCCAAAATATGGGTTTGTTTGAATTTTTCCTGTGCCTCAGTTGCTTCAGCTACCATATAAAAAGGGATAAACATTTTAATTGGTTTGGCGGTCAGCTTGATGCCCCCTCGGTTCCAGGGAACAGTGCGGGAAGCCAAGTGGAAAGTGAACGTTGGTTTTTGTACCCAAAGGCTGAGTGACACCCGAGAGCCTTTTCCCCCCTTCAATCCCTCCGCTCGTACGCACCGCCGAGTTCAGACGGGAGCTCCTGGAGCCCTGTCCGGCCTAACTTCCCGCACCGCCGTAATCAAGCTCCGAGCGTGCAAATGGACTCGTTCCGATCGAGAGGAATTATTTTCCACGCCTCCGTTTTCACACCGGTCATTTAACCGTCGTCTTATCGTAACTTCTCCATCGCAAACTAACGTCGCGTGCCGTGCCCGTTTCACTCTCAAGCAATGGATGCTCATCCAGGATAATGTGTATTTACTAGCATTGTTAGTGAGAGTGACACCAGACTACGTCTTCATGTCTTCTTTTACTATATATATGTATATATATATATATATACACATCACCAGCTCGTTCGTATAATGTGTGTGGTGCTTACATTGTTGACTGTTGTCTTGTGCACGTGATGAGCACAGAAAAGCGAGGAAACGTGAATCCTGATTTGGGTGAATGATGTTTGGTTCGCATTGAAATTGGAACCCTGGACAGCGCCTCATATAAACATGTAAGTGTCTTTTTATGCACCAAGTAGAGAATTGTGTTTCATATCAAATGGAGAATTTCCGACTTTATTCTGAAAACAATCCAGGGATACAAGTACCAAGTACATATATAATGCAAATACTTATAAAGCTGCATTTGCTTAGGTGTAATACAGTGAGTGCTCTATGAACAACTTGTTAACGACTCGACAACGGCATATTTACGAATGTAATATACACTTTTATTTATATATATATATATATATATATATATATATATATATATATATATATTGACTATATATAAAATACGCGTTCATGATATATAGCGTGTAAACTATGTACAGTATATATATATATATATATATATATATATATATATATATATATATATATATATATATATATATATATATATATATATATATATATATACATATATATATATATATATATATATATATATATATATATATATATATATATATATATATATACCAAGCCAAAGTATTCTAGTTTCAGTTTTTTACTTCGCCTCGAATATTCAAACCAGAAACGTTTGTCTCCTCGCACCGTATTTTTGATGAAATGCACTTGTTCTGCCAATCAGATGTTGGTTGTTTTAAAAGAACAAAAAGAAGACTCTTCTTCAACATTGGCGTAGTTTGACTTCTATATTTGGGGGGGGGGGGGCAACGGCTTAATATTAATAATGAGTAGCTTGGTCTGACTTCCAAAATTACCGTTTGTTAGTGTAATTACAGTGTATGTGAAATCACAAATACAGTTTACGTTCATTTATTGTTACTCGCGTTTAAATACGGGATGTTTTTATTTTAATTGCAAACTAATGAAAAAAATAATGGTGGGGGCATTGCCCCCCCCCCTTCACCCCTCCCCCAAACTCCGCCGGTGCTCTTCGACTCCATAAGCCCAAGGAATCTTGTTCTGAAATCCAAAGAGGGTTGTTTTAACGTTTTCCTCAAATATGTAGCGGATAAATTGAAACAGTTTTTCAAAAGTACGATAGATAACCTCATGTGCTGTAAAGTTGTATAAACTCACCGTCACCGGTGTGTAGCCCTTAATGGAAAGTTTACCAATAAATGACAAGATGGTGACACACAACAACGACAAAATATCTTTAGTTCAGACAACTCTCCATATCTAGCTTCGTCTACAACGGAGCATCAGGTAACGGAACACGTTTGAGCGTTTCCACGATATTGCTCCCTTAAAGAAAGAGCATTTTAAAAACAGCAACAGAAAAACCATGAACCACACTTCTAACCGCAGCGTGGTTGTTCAAATCAAGCTTAGTCGTTTGGCCGAGTTTGAAATGAGAGAATGAGTTTACCTTGTTGTGCAGCTCGGACAGTGAGACAAACTTTAACCATCTGCACGTCCCATATGGCGCATCGCATGGAGGCGTCGTGTTTATGTAAGAAATAAAACAATACTTTGACCTTGTCTCATTAACATCTATAGCTGGAGACGGATAAAGATGACTCGGGCATTTTGGGAGGGGTGTGGGGGTTAGGAGGGGTTAGGTTGTCGAAGGAGGGGGAGAGGTGACGTTATTTTTTTCAGGGGACTCGGTGTTTACGTTCGACGGGCTTTGTGTGTATTACGAAAATGCACTTTGTTTAAGAGGATTTTAAGTGGGGACAAAGTAAATGTTCTTTCGCTGTTTGTCGTAAATCTTGTGAAGACATTGGGGGTTGTGGCGGACGAGGAGGAGGAGTGGAGAGGGGGGGAAACAATAACAACAAAATAAAAAGAGAGTAGCGAATAGAGATCTTGTTACCTGTGGAGGCATTTGCTCAGAAATTGCCGTTTAAACCACGTGGATTTACCTTCGCGACGCGCGCGCGTTACACAAGCGCAGACTCGTGACGATTATAAATTACTCGAATTACCTGCGCTTGACGTGTCGCGTTTGGCAATGAAATATTTATCGCTCGATATTACTGCACGTTTTGCGAGTGGTGTGTGTATCGGTGCTCCCTGTATACCCAAAGCGATCGGCTAATTTCCCCGGAGTTATTTGCTCTCTCTCTCTGGTTTACTCGAGATGGTGAAATTTGCGCATCGTGCGCCGAGCAAGAAATGGCGTGCAATGCAGGAAAACGCCGCCATGACGCCGCCATTAGGTGCACTTCGTACATAGAGTACGGTATACGGAGCGTCACGCGAGTCCCTTTTCCCTGGTTCGGTTCTCGGCGAAATTGGTGGAGAAATGGAGAAATGGATGGGTGGTGCGGTGGAGAGAGCGACGACGGGGTGGTGGGGAAGGGGGGAGTCGTGGCATGAGAGGAGAACCGAGACTCGTGCATCCATCGACTGCAGCGCGTTTTATTTCGCCGTAAATTAGCGGGAAGTAATCGGGAAGGAGGGATTGACGAGAGGAGGGCATGGCGGGGTTTGGGCCCCAGGCCGCCCTGCCGTGTCGCCTCTCGGCCTCTCCTCCTCATGACGACGCGCACTCAGACTGCCGAAACGAACCCAGTCCGGAAATGTCCACCATGGCCTTCCATCGCAAGGATATGCTCCATAACGTCAATGGATCTCGGATTATATTCCAGGGGTTGATCAGTAAGTCTGTGGCTTTGAACGACAACGTGGTGCTTGGATAAACTAACTTCCGTCTTTCAAAACAATATTAACACCAAATTTGTTTTTCATCTATACTGACTATACAATCATGTCGGCTGAACAACCATCTTTGTTTTTTACATTTCGCACCTGTACGTCATACATGAAGCCATAGCCCAACTCTTGCAGACAATGTACACAGACAGATCCATCAGTTTGTCTAATTGCTTCTGTACGATTAATCATTTATAATGAGGATCGAGTCTCACTAACGGATTTTTTTGTTTTGTTTTTTTGTTCTTTTTTGTTCTTTGGACGATATTTCCGGATAGCTTTGACCCGACGGCGGTGGGTAAAGCCATTCCAGGGGAGGTGTAAGTTCCGCGTCCGGAAATGCGGTGAAGTTGCGTCGTTTGACGGCGCCGATCAATCCATCGCCTCTATCGAAGCTTCATTAGACATTTCATAAAGGTCGGAGTAAATTAACGGCACCTTAGGAGTCGTGGGTTGCATTGGTCGTAGATAAGCAAAGCGAGCGACAGGTGACATCGTGCGCGCGCACCCTAAGGCGCGAGGCTCGACGGTCCGTAACGCGTCCACCATCACCTGCCCTGCTCCCCACCTCCTCGGTGTCCCCTCCTCCTGCTCACCCGTCTCCGCTGCCTGGTGATGTTAACGTGACATCTGCTAATCAGCGGTTTAATGGAGCACCTAACGAACGCGCGCGACGCTCGGCGTCGTTTCGCTCGAGTCGTGTCAAACACACCTGTACGTGACGTTTTCAGTCGGACAGGTGTGCGTGTGCGCGGCGGCGCTTTCCGAGACGAGGAGTCGCGGCGCCGCGCGTATAACGCGTTTACTCAAATATTGTGAAAAGAAATTGCTCCTGCGTTTCATGAAGTCGCAAATTTAAGATCGCGAGTGACGACAAAGGGCAAGATGGTTTATTCCGCTGATAACCTAATTAGCCGCGCAGGTATAATAATGTTCGAGGCAGGTGATGGTGAAGTCGGCGGGAAAGTTCGCGGCTCACCGCAAGCGCCGAACAGGTGTGTCGGGGGCAGAGGCGGGAACGTCAGGTAGACAGCCGGCTCCGGAACTATCAGTCGGAAATAGATTATATCAAAGAATGAAATAATCAAATGCATCACCTGCGCGTTATTTATCGCCTTTCACGCAATCGGGGCATTTGCTAATTTGAAACCTCGCGCATTAACTCGGCCACAGCAAGACGACCGATATGCGCTGGAAAGTAATTATGGAAGGGAGATGTGCGCATTAATAGCGAGCGCAGGGGATTGACGGACTTTTATACTCTGTGTTTGCGATGTCCGGCTCTCGGTGTCGCGTCACCAAACTACGGATACCAGCGCGGACAGCGCCACCTGGCGACCCGTGCGCGTGAATGCGCACGTGCTCCTCGTTCCGAGACCGGCACGAAGTGCGCGTGCGTCCGGCGTCCTGACACTTGTATCGCAAACTTAGCTGCAGCTATTCCCGTCAATGGTGAAGCATCGATGACGTTCTCAGACAGGTGTGCATTTACACAGCACCTTAAAAAAAAAAAAAAATATATATATATATATATATACACCTGTCGGTTTGGTGTTTCACAGGCAGGGTGATCACCACCAGTGTTTGTCGTCCCTCGGATGGACGTCAAATAGGCGCCCGTCTGCTGGCATTACTTGGTGGACATGAAAGATCCCAAGGTGTCTTTCGCAGAGTATGTATCACCGGCACCATGGCCAACTTCCAAATCCCTGACCTAACTAAGCGAATGTCAGTCCTGGCCAACCGGTTCGTGAAAGCCTTGGGCCAAGCTTCCCCTGGCCGACCTCAAAAGGTGGGATAATAGTGGCCGTTAAAGAACAACAAGGAAAAAAGAATATTATATATATATATATATATATATATATATATATATATATATATATATATATATAAATATACTGTATATATATATATATATATATATACATATATATATATATATATATATATATATATATATATATATACATATATATATATGTCTATAATCTGGCAGGATGGCCTCGAGGTACGTACACTCGCCTCAAAGCTATCTAGCTCGGGTTTGAATCCTGCGCCAGCTATAAACTGTCATCCCGATGTTTCCCAGACATTCTCATTCATCAATGTGTGTGCTGTCCCTCGGCTGGACGTCAAACGTTCGCCCGTGTGCTGGCATTACTTGGTGCACATGAAAGATCCCACGGTGTCATTGGCGAAGAGCTGGCAAGCTATTGCCAGCACCGTGGCCAAATTCCCAAATTCCAAATTCCTGCTCTAACTACTGCCGGGAAGGCCATGGCACACCATCCAACACAACCCTTGCCAAGAAACTGCTTCGGTAGCACCTACGCTCTGCAAGGGTCCGATACATGGGAATGAGAATCACATCACATATATTTGAATGAATTGAAGGTTTGAAACGGATTCACGTGCAGCAAGGATCAAACTAATGATGACGCAGTAGTTGGTTAAATATAATTTTAGTTTCGAGGTAATTGGCTGCCAAACAAACATTCTACAAGTTTGAGGTATTAAGACGTTTATTGATATTGCCCTTGGCTAAGCGTGACGTAAGAACAATTTAAGACTTGTACAACTATCTGTGTTTCACAACTCGCTGGCAGGAGTCATTGCAAATTTACGAGGGGTGTTTAAAAATTTCTCCGAATTGGATACGCAGTGAATTGTCCAAGAAAGGCCAACATTTTAAACTTTCGTCTTTTCAAAACATCTACTTGTATCTAGTGCCATATCTAATTGTCATTAGTTCGGAATTTCTTATTTTATCCACTACTTTTTCTACCAGCTCCATTTATTCCCACGTACCTTGCGGGGTGGGTTTTTGAGAATATTGTTCGTACTGCATCTCATTCTGAGAACATTTTCCATGTTCAATGAACATATTGGCAAAAACTGCTCCATCGTCGCTGTGTGCAATAATCAAACGCATGATGGAAATATGTTTTTTAAAGCACACATGTCATTGCAGCTCCCAAGGCATCTGTTGTTGCTTTAATGTAAAAATTGAGACAGATTCCTAAATAACTCCCACGAATGACAATTATTCCTGAAGACAATTAAATATATATATTTTCAATTAATTGCTAAATTGGAGCAAGTTCAGTTGAGGATTTGATGTTTCGTCATTTGTTTCCGGGCTCTTTCATGTTCCTGGAGCTGTATCTGTGAAATAATGAATTGAATACCTCCTCAACCCTCCCCCAAATTTCCACTTCGTTTACTGGGATTTCATAGTATGACACAGATTGCTGATCCTGGGATTTCATAGTATGACACAGATTGCTGATCACCACTGGTATTTATTTTCTATCAATGCTGATCACCACTCTTATTTATTTTCTTTATTTACTCGTATTTATTTTCTATCAATTGCTGATCACCACTTGTATTAATTTACTCGTATTTATTTTCTATCAATTGCTGATCACTACTCGTATTTATTTTCTTTCTTAGTCCTGCAACATCATGGAAGAGGACGTGATAGACTCTTGAGCCACCGTACTCTTCTGTTCATGGATTTCTTCACGATTTCTGGTCGAAAGTTATATTTCGACAATGACGCCACACACCCTTAAAATGTATCGGCTCTTCCTCTTCTTTGTCCACGTGCACTTGCTTACCGTACTCACATGCGCACACTGAGCTCAGGTGATAGGATTTTTCTTCCCGAGATATAAATTACGGTCTGGATGAAGGCGTCGCTCTAAAAATGGATTGTCCAATACATCAGCAGCAATTTTCATGGTTGCAGATTGTTGCACAAATTGACTTGAGCAATGACATCTCTCTCATTTTTGTGAATGCTGATGATTGCATTCTGTTATTATGCATGAACCACCTTTAGAGACCAGTTTTCCCCGCAAAGCAGGGTTTGGCCTTTTTTGGGCACCGTGGCCCCCTTTTTGAAGCAATGTTTTATGGCCGGATGCCCTTCCTGCCACCAACCCTGTTAGTCACCTCTTGCAACACACAGGGAATTACCAGTGACCTGGTGCTCAATTTGCCGACCTCGGAAGGATGACAGGCTGAGTCAGCCCCCCTGGTGTTATTTCGGCGATCGAACGGGATTCGAACCCAGGATCCTAGGATCCCAAGCCGCACCCTAACCGCTAAGCCAACACCAGGCTTGCGTTCTGTTATTAGTATATTGATATTTATTATATTTTGTTGCATTTCTCATGATGCCGAGTAGCAATGGGACTTGAAGAGACTGCGAATCGAACAGCGAGTGCTTAAGGGGGGCTGGGGGGGGGGCGCGCCTTTCCCTCCGCGTGTCCTCATCAGTGGGAATGGGGGCCTCGCGCACAGCGTCACATCTGATGCGGCCTCGCACTGGCGGCTGGGATGTACGGCGAGCAAATGAGATGGGTTTGACACAAGTCACTGGTAACGAGCCTCATGGCGCACGCTGCGCGCACTGTATATATACGTCCCGCGTGCATGGAGCCGGCCAGGCCACTCGCGATGCACTTCTCTTACACGCTCTGCGGTTTAAACGTCACGATGCACGAAGGTCCACGGTCACGGAGCATCCGGGCGAGCACAAACAAATACACACACATCTGCAGCTCAAGTGCCGTGCTTCAAATATGCACCTTTGGGGACAGATCATCAATGAATTTACGGCATAGCTGTGTCATAAACAAGAGAGCAGACTCTGTGTGTTGTTATTGCAATGTGTGACGTCACTGTACACCATGTTGCCTCAAACGCTATCTTTCATTCATGCCACTGGAGAGAGGAAGGAAAAGGGATGGACGACTTCATAGTCTGTTTCTAATGTGTAAAGGATGAGAAATGGTTTGTGGCCCAGGGGTGAAGGAAATGATTTAAATTGTTGTAAAATCTTTGGAAAACTTTTGTAAAAATTGTCAGAGTTGTGAAGATATAACATTTTCATAAATTTTTTTATCATTAACTTTGTATGTGAGTTCACGCATAGTGTGCGTGGTTGCGTGTGTGTGTGTGTGTGTGTGTGTGTGTGTGTGTGTGTGTGTGTGTGTGTGTGTGTGTGTGTGTGACCAAGTGGTTCGTACATCCATCCGAGGTAATGCTTTTTGACATGCATACAAAAACATCTGAAAGTGATTTTATTATTTTCATTTTTATTTATTTTAAAATAAAAACCCCAAAACAGAATAATTACTAACTTCGTTTAACACTAATTTATAATGATAATACTTATTGAAGTCTTTTTTAAGTTGTAATATTTTAAATGGTTGAAAGAATCAATCGCAGTGTGAATATTAGATTTGTATTGAATCGATTTCTTTCATGCCGTACATTCTGGTTGAAACGTGAAAGGAATGCAAGACTTTTTCTTGTGTACTTTCTATAACAACTGGTAGGATATGAGGGTCTTTGTTTGGGAGCATAATTATTTACCTGCAAATACTTCCTTATATACAAGGGCATACAGCACAGCTCATCAGCAAAACGGTGTACAGCACTCACACATTATAATGTGAGCGATCTATAGTTCAAAATGTGTATATATATATATATATATATATATATATATATATATATATATATATATATATATATATATATATATATATATATATATATATATGTATGTATATATATATATATATATATATATATATATATATATATATATATATATGTATGTATATATGCATATATATATTTATCCATATATATATATATATATATATATATATATATATATTTATGCATATATATATATATATGCGTGTATATATATATATATATATATATATATATATGCGTGTATATATATATATATTACTAACCACTCACTCACTCACTGGTCAAAATGTCTAGTACTTTCAACGTGGGGTAGAAAGCTGGAATTATGCATACTGCTGCAAATTGAAGCCAATATCCCAGAATAAATCACAAAACAGTAGGAAAATTTTAGTAAACTAAAATATCAGTGAATAAAAGTGTACCTACCAGTGCAGAACCCCTTTGCTCAGGGTCGGTCACGTGACCTGAAGACAATGGAGCTTACAATTGAAGTGGTTGCTAGGCAATGCTAACACGTGCTTTTTGCGCCTCTTATTTTATAACCTTTGCTGTATTTACATACAAAAGTATGACAGCTGTAAACTTTAAAATAAAGAGAAAATTCTTATCACTAATTCTTGATTTACTTGAGTTATTTATCTGCTTAGAGAATGCAACCACAATCCACTTCATTAAATATATCTAGCTTATATTTATTATCTCTGCACGTAAAATGCACCCAGGTACAGTAGTTGCATTACTACCACTTATTTAACGGCCACAATTATTCCCACTTTCGTGTGGGTTGACCAAGGAAAGGGAAAGTTTTTGGCCCAAATCTTGCATGACCCTGCTTGCTGTTGATAACTGACCCACTTTCTAAGAAAGACACCGTGGGGAGTATAATGCACACCAGCTAATGCTGGGATGCGGAACTCCCAGTTTAACGTGAACCTGAAGAACAGCACACTTTGTATAGATAGCATTGCCCTGGCCTGCGAACAACCAATTCATTAAAATTGTTATTATTAACTTTGTAAGTGAGTTGGCACACAGTGTGTGTGTGTGTGTGTGTGTGTGTGTGTGTGTGTGTGTGTGTGTGTGTGTGTGTGTGTGTGTGTGTGTGAGACCAAGTGAATCTCTCTTATTCTCTTAATCTCTTTTAGTCTCATTTTTCTTATAGTCGAGTTGGGAAACAAACTCAGGATGCACAGTTCAAACGCCTGTGTGCTACATGAATACAACTACTATATACAGTACACACACACACACACACACACACACACACACACACACACACACACACACACACACACACTTGACGGCTAGATGATGAATGAGAGCACCAATGTGTTTGATTCATGATAAGTAAGCTACTATCAAGCTGAATAAACAGCCTTCCAAGCTCGTTGGTGTGGGGGTGTGGGGATGGGGGGTAAGGATAACATTGTCACGCCTTGTTGCTTCTGTTTGCAAAGTATCACCCGAGGAACGAAACGAGCCGGGATGAAGAAAAACTTTGAGCGATTCTACCGCGTTCGGCGCTTTAACTCAGGCGTTGCTGCGCGCAGCCATGTTTGGACAGGAAGATAACTTTCCCGACAGGAGTGAAGTGACAGAAAACATGAGTAAGTAAACTTTCCAGCAGCGACGCCTTTCCCGCCCTCAAGGCCGCCACTCGCTTCCTTACCGTGGCATCCACAGTCGCAGAGGCAACGCGAAGAATCTGCGCCAGACATTCTTTCACCTTCAACATGACAAATCGTCGTGTCATGCTACGCACCGAGGCGGCCAGAGAGAGAGAAGAAAGCTCACTTTAGGCTCCTCGGACAGAACGGCATGAGAAGCTGTCCCGATTTCATGCCGGAGATCCTCCACGCTCGATCTCTTGTAACTCATCTCCCATGTGCTGCTCAAAGAGAATCCCAAACTTTTCAACTTTTTCTCCCGAAAAAAATGTACACTGCTTTTTTATTATTCTTCTTTTTTTTCCACTCCGAGGAGCTAACAGCTACCCAAACAGAAGATCTAGGACAGATTGAGACATATAGGCTCACGCAAGAAAAGGCTCATTTGATCCGAATGGTAGACAAGGCGCTGGGAGCCGTGACCGGCATGCCGGAGCGCTTGATAGGAGCGCCAGCCCCTGCTTTTGATGGGACAAAGCTCCTCGAGTGATGGGGCTGAGAGCGAACCATGGGCATGAGTTCCCTTCCATCCCACCAAACACAAAAGAGGGAGCACTTTAAGAGCCCCATTTGCATCCGCGCTTTTCCGAGTGTTTAACAGCTTTTGTCCGCCGACTACACTTTTACGTTTGCGATATAGGAAAAGCTGCGTAAAAGTTTCGACGTTCGGATGTGGAAATGAGTCTGGGAAGCAGAGGGAAAGAGAACAAAAGAAATCGAGGAAAGACAATGGATTGCTTACGTCATACTAAGCTGTCAATTTGCATTCGAGCTTTGGTTATGCTAATGAGCTAAATGAACCTCAATGGCGGCTATAATTTTGCTCCTCACGCTACATACATCGATGGATAACTCTCGGTTTGATTCGCTGCGACATCCGATGTACATCTGAGCAAGAGCTTTCGACGTTATTAAGACTTACGAGATGCCTCTGGACCCCTCAATCTGACGTTACGCCATCAGAAAGCATTTGCACGTATTTACATGGATCATTTATCGACGGATTTTGTCGGATGAGCCATTTATCGTATTTATATGGACGACGTGCAGAAACCTTCAATGGTGAACTCACGTGGAACAGGTACTACAGCTCGTTGGATAGATAGGCCGCATTGCAGGTGCATGAGAAACCCAACATTTGGACCCTCTTGGTTCATCGGATCATGACCATGATAGATCAAATATTGCGTTTTTGTTAGAAACCCGAGTCTGCCTTGTGAGGTGCAATCAAAACAATGCGATAAAAAGCACACTTGGAAAATAAAATAATTAAATACCACAATTAATGAGGTCCTTGCACCCGTGTCTTGTGATGGTCAGGAAAGCAAATGGACATTTAGGAAAGGGCAGTGATATTTACAGAGGATAATTAAATATAATCTTTACATAATACAGCATGTAGCCTCGAGTAGGATGCTGTACATATCCAAAAACTACCCACAATTGATATGGGAAAGAGTACCTTATATAACCTTAGCTGGGGATGAGAGTCCGAGGGTGGAAGATGGTTCGGATGTGATATTCACAATAGTCAAAAATAAGCAGGTAAATGTATATAATAAACGAGGTGTACCGTATATATAAATAAAAATACATTAATATATTTCCGAGTTATCCATGCTCTCCTTAAAAATAATAAATAATTAAAAATAATAAATATATACTGTACCCAAAAATACATAAAAATAATAAATACTGTACCCAAATTAAAGAACTCTAATTATATAATATGCCATTCTTTTGAATAAATAGATAAATATATTAATATATTTCTTCATCATATATACTACAGTTGTAAATAAAACATGCATGCCCTTGATGCTTCTTAAACGATCTGTGAATCGTATCGTTCCGAGAACTTTTTGAACGACACACACGCTTCCTCCTCCACACCTCAGCTTCCTCTTCTTCGTCCCTCTGCTTATGCTTTCGAAGGTGTATAACTTCCTGAAAAAATATATAATAATTTGAAGTACATGTTACGCATTGTTGGAGCAGTTACGGTGGTATAACGAGGAGATAGTAGAAATATCATGAATATATATATATAGTTTTGTACAGTTTATATATGTATGGAAAGCATGGAAAACATGACTTTTCCTTTTTATTCAGCTCTTCAAACCCGCGTCGGTTTGCGTTTTGAGACGTGCAAGGAGGCACCTGACAAACGCTTATTTAAACGCTCATTGCGCCCCTGCTCGTGTGCTGTGCAACTCGGGAATCTTTACACAGCGTGACATAAGGTAACAATTATCAAGACTTCAGCGTCAACCGGCATTAACTACTCTTTTAAGACGTGTGTTTGCTTTGTGTTTCTTGTTTTATTCGATATGTTAACACGTCACGTGAACGGTTTATGTGATGGATATATCCGCGAATCGTTTCCATCTTCTACGAATTCCCGACACAAACAACAAGTTATTATTTGTTGTTGTTGATGTTGTTGTTGTTTAAACCCCCCGCAGGAATTTGTGTCGATCTTTTTTTTGATATTAATACAATAATAATAACAGTAATAATAATAGTAATAATAATATTAATAATAAAAAGGAGCTCTTTCACAGTTTTCCACAGGGGATTTGCACTAATAATTTGGTTGCACACGTCACGTGGAGTTCACGTCTGTTATCGGGTGTGAGCATGTACAACATTGGTACGCATATTATGCATCGGCGCCTTTAAAGGTGCAAATTAAATATGTTCCGACATTTTGCCAACGGTTGTTCTAATATTTTCATCTTCCTGGTGTCCCAACTGGCATTCAAGCATGAGGTTACATACAACCGAGCATAACATCTTCATATACTGCATATATATACAGTATATGAAGTATATATATATATATATATATATATATATATATATATATATATATATATATATATATATATATATATATATATATATATATATATATATATATATATAGTATATGTATTCCATACTTTGTGATACAGAGTGTTGGTTATGCTGAGCTGTTTGCCATCCTTCTCCCTGCAGTAGTTAGGGCAGGAATCTGGAATTTGGTCAGGGTGCCGGAGATGGTTCGCCTACTCTTCATGAAGGATGAATGTATATGTGTGTGTGTCATTATGATGCGCACAATCTATATGCCTTCATCAAAAGTTGATGACCGATGCCACCGAAGGTGGATGGATGTTATGTATTCACTCCTGTTTGTTTTTGTCTGTGAAGAGGATATATTCATATGTTATGGAGAGATTCAGGCAAAATTTAGTGGACAGGTCGGGTACATGACAAGAACAAATTTATTTGATTTTTGTGAAGATCCGAATCTGCTTCAGTATACTATAATTTTTTAAGCAGCGATTCTTCACCATTGGGCCAAAAACGATATATATATATATATATATATATATATATACATATATATATATATATATGTATATATATCACGACATGTCAAAAAATTGTGAACGAGTTAGGACAAAACTTGGTAGATGAGTTGGTTAGGCGACAGGAACAAGCCAATTAGATTTTGGTTCAAGTCTACATCCAGATCCCACCTATTAGCTGGATACAAAGTGTGAACTGTGCAGGTTGGCGGAGGCATTAGCTTTAGCAAGTGCTGTTATAAGTTTTGAAACTGTAATTAAAAAAATTAATTAAATGTGATACAACACCATGGACTAAAAGGAAATGCAATAATCGATTGCGAAATGTTTGGAGATCTTCAAATCATACGACAGTTATTGTTCTGGGAGGGGATATAGGGGTTATAGGTGGTGTGCTTGTGGCGTTTCTTGAACATATGTTGGAGCAAACACCGTGGAAGTGAACACGAGGAAATGTGATGAAATTAATTGGAGGTACCTGGCAATGAGTAATAGAAAACGCAGCACAGACAACGTGGGTGTGCGAACATCTAATGCAGACGAAATTTCCCACTGACCGATGGAGCCCAAAGCAGGGCGGTTGGACGGTGTAATTACGGCCCTTCTAGACCGCTGTCGGACACCATTAGGTTCAATGGACTACGGCCAGATAATAAAGCTTCGTCGCAGCGGGAGGTTCGAGGGAGAAAAGCAGAAGAAAGCCCGAGCATACTTTACTCTCTCCAAAAGCGCTCCG
>NC_136267.1:67106312-67136312 GCF_964187855.1 Myxine glutinosa
TCCAGGTCCGAGCTGCGTCGGCCATTCGTGGGGGAAATGGAAGAGAGAGAGAGAGAGAGAGAGAGAGAGAGAGAGAGAGAGAGAGAGAGAGAGCTCCCAACAAACGAGCACTCTCGCACTAAAGTCTCGTCGCCAATTGCTCTGAATTCCCTCTTCTCTGTGAAACAATTTTCAGCGAACACTCACCAATGGAGACGGCCCTCGGAAAGCCGGTACAGAGGCCCAAGCTCACCCCTTATACAATAGGAAAAAAAAAAAAACACCTAATAAAATATTCAGACAGTCTGCGCGTTTGAAGGAGCTGGCTTGCCGAGTAATGAATGTCTCTGAAAGGAGGAGAAGGCGCGGATGTCAGTATATAGTGAACTTTGACACGACGAGTGAAACTGACACGTCCCCATGGCGACTGCTTCCTTATATGGCGCGACGTGTCATTGGGTGCGGAGAGAGGGCTTCTGGCAGCTGATAATCAAAGGCGAATGGTCAGAGCCTCGGGTTTGGGAGGAGAGGACGCGGGATGGGGGAGGGATTTACCAAGGAATGGTGGGAGGTAGGAGGAGCAGGGAGGGGGAGGGGAGGGGGGGCGCGGAGGCCAGGGAGGGGAGGGGAGACGGGGGAGGCACGACGTACACGATCCAAACCTGCCCGGTATTAAAACTCTTGGGCCTTCCCGATTGAACAAGCGACGTCGTCACGCAGCGCCGGGTTATCCTCCCGCGCGATACCCCGACGATCTATAGGGCGACCGGTCGGGTTCAACGTCCATGCCCGGCACGAGTCTCCGGCAAATAGGGACACGACAGCTGCGGATTGATTATTTTCGCGAATCATTTCGGTGATGATGGAGACAACAGGCATGGCAAATTTACGACACGAGCCCACAAAGAATAAAAATTGAATAGAGATTACGCGATGTGGCGGCTAATGTAGACCGTTCGTCTCCGAGTGAACGGTTCGTGTTGTGCGTACGGAGCTGTGCCCGCTTCATTTTGCAAAGCTGTCTATCTGCTCGTACTAATAACAATAGTTTGCGTTCAATGCTCGTACCCATGCACTAGATCTCTTCAGGGTCGTTAAGCGATCATAGTCCTACCTAATTGTGCCTTTTTTTCTTGCTATTTTATAGCCTTTCGCTCCGAGAAGTACACACTGCCATCTAGCGTGAGCGGTCACACCGGGTGGATGCTCTGCCAGGCACCTTCAACACCACCGACTCATCACTGAAAGGTCCACGGATGGAAAAGTCTCGACGGAGCGCCAAGGAAGAGGTACGGAGCAGCCAAGGAAGAGGTACGCTAATCCTTCCTTCTCTCCATTTCTTTTTAGTGGACTGACATAGTACAAACATATACGAGACATCTACAAGGTGTAGAGGAGACGGTGAGAGTGGGGAGGGGGAGGGGTTAGGGGGGGGAGGAGGGGAGGGGGAGGAGGAGGAGGAGGCGGAGGGGTGGGTTTGTGTGTGTGTGTGTGTGTGTGTTTGAACATTCAAGTATATAACTTTACATATATCAAAATTAAACACACACACATGCATAATAAACACACACACACACACACACACACACACACACACACACACATATATATATATATATATATATATATATATATATATATATATATATATATATATATATATGCGCGTGTGTGTGTGTATTATGCTTTTGATATATGTAAAGTTATATACCTGAATGGTCAAACACACACACACACACACACACACACACACACACACACACACACACACACACACACACACACACACACACACACACACACACACACACACACACACGTGATTTTTCACAACATTTAATAGTATTTGAGTTTAGTTTTTCTCACATGCAGTACACACTCTCCTCAAACAACAACGAATCCTATTTTTCTTTTTAACTGAACAATCACCATTGTTTATTTGTTCCACCTCCATGCTCAACCACAGACTTACTGATGAAGCACTCGTATAAACCTCAGTCTTCCAAGTCGATAATGAAATGAGTGATATGTACCGTTTTGTGTATTTTTTCGTGTTTGGACAATTTGTAGTGTAGAATTAATTTACTTGACTTGTCAAATATGTATACACACACACACACATGAACACAAGCACACGCACACACAGTCTCTATACACCTTTTAATTGCATTTTTGAAGGTTGATCAATAAGTCTGCAGCTTATCACATTCGTTAAACCAAGGATGATTATTCAGTTAAAACGTTAATCGGTAAACAAAGACAGTGGAAACAAATTACACGGTTTTTTTTTTTAGTGCGAGTTCATTTAATGTTAGGCCATGGTCTTACTGATCAGTGTTTTTGAGTTTTTTTTTTTTTTTTTTGGTTTGGCCTTAAATTTATGAACATTTGTAGAAATCGCTTTGTCTTTGACGAACAATAATTCCTCCTGAAAAGGCGATCATTTACAGGAATGGGCGTGAGAGGGGAATTTGCTCTAGACACGGCATAATTGTTTAAGATTTTCAAAATTATCATAATATACGATAGGTATACATTTAAATTAATTTATCGGAGGGGATGTACTACAAGTATTTTTTTAGAGATTGATTAATTATTGTATATCGAATACAAACGCATTTATAGATGAGTATTAATCTCGGCCGATGACACTTGTCGCTTTATTGCCTATTTGGAAGGAGGGACTGTGGGTGCACCAACACATGTTTACATTCCAGTTAGCCTGATCACCTGTCCTCCATAATAGACACGCGCAGGTGCAACGACGCTTGGACAACAGGCAGATCTGAGATTCGGTGTGAACGCGGGAGTCTCTCTCGTGCTTCGAACATGGTGGGTCCTCTCTGGGCCTCGGATTTGACCAATACGCAGCCTCCTGCGCTCGTTGGTTAGATATGGTGTGTGTGTGGTGTGTGTCCTACCACAATCTAACCTGGCAAATGGCACGGTTATTGAAAAGTTGTGACACTGCGGGCAGCGGTACGTGTATAGATGGCTCATACGGGAAGAAGGTCGACTCGGTGCGAAGTGGAAATCCGAAACATGCCATCGATTCACCTCGTGTTGACTGTTGATGTTGGACTGCAGGGAACAATATATATTTGTAAAGCTTGGGCCCAATCAAGATTTATTTACTTGCATACACAAATATATAATGCAGATGAAGACATGACAAAAATTGGCCAGCAATAGATATTTAAATTATATATATATATATATATATATATATATATATATATATATATATATATATATATATATATATATATATATATATATATGTCAGTAGATTAATTTGGGAGCAATTTTTTGCGTTCTGATTGAGTTCTAGCTGCACACAGTGGTTTGTGTTATGTTTGTATAGCTGTAAATCAATAAAACATTGTAAATGACGAAAGGTCAAGGTACGAACGTTCCGAATGGTAAAGCAGGCCAAAACGGCAGCATGCTTCTTTAAACGTGTCCTGACAAGTTCCAAGTGAGTGTGGCTGCCTTTAACTTCAGCATCGACCAAAAGTCGTTGCAGAATATAAATAAAATGAAATACAAACAAAAAGAGCTCCGTTTGTAACGACACTTCATCCCACGGTGGTCACGTGTGTGTGGTTTCTTGCCGCTTTCTGCACCGCAGCCGGTTTTTATCCTCACCCTCCTCTCCCCACCCCCTTACTCTTCAACCCGGGCTTCAACCCCTGCCATCCAGTGCCCCGAGGAGCAAAGGTCTGTAACCCCAAACCCGTCCAGTCTCCCGGCTGACTGCACGGCGCGGCTGTAATTTACATAACAACTTTACACGCATGTGTCCCCGTAAAACGCCCCATCCTGTGCTTTTGGACCCAGCATGGAATTCTCGATGGGGTTGTGGCGTCTCCTTTTCCAGCAACGAGGGTTTGAAATATATAACGCATGAAGACATCGCAGAAAGAGATCGTATTCGGTGACATTAATATTGCGCACACTAACCAAACCGATCTTCAAGTTAGATCTCTATCTTTGTCTCTATTTCTCACAATGATGATCTAATCATGTAAAATCACATTCACTTACTGATGAATCTCATTTTCATAAATGTACTTATGGGGTAATAGGCTCAAGCAATTTCAGGAGATTATACTATGTGTGTATAAACCAGCACATTGTAGCAATTAACTGCAGAATTGTTCACGGCAAGACGAAGGCCTCCTTCAGCTCATGTTTTTGGGGTGTTTGGTTTACTCACCACGATGGGCAAGTGCAGATTGGCAAGAGTGAGCAGTCATGGGAATCAAACACAAACCAGCCAGTGGAGGACCAAATATCCAAATAGCCATTCAAATAAAGATCCAGATTATATATATATATATATATATATATATATATGCACAAACGCACATATATATATATATATACACACAACACACATATATATATATATATATATATATATATATATATATATATATATATATATATATAGTATATATATATATATATATATATATATACACAGACTTGGCATTTAAGATGGAATATTTTTTTCTGGCGGTGAACTTACTTTTCAAGATGTCTTAGAACCAAAAGTTCATTGGAATTATGTTGAAATTATTCTAGATTTTGTTAATGTGACCTTTAAAAGAAAGAAAAACCACATTTGACATTTCGAAACAAATAAATTGATCCTGAAAGTGATGTAAACTGATATCGAACTCAATTCATGCACAGTACTGTGTTAACTCTGTACGTTTTCCAGAAGTATCTCTTTATTTGCACAGTAGCAAAATTTTTTTTAACAAAAACAAAAGTTAAATTACGACTGGGATTACAGACAGTAAAATTACAGTTCAGTACTTCGTGTAACCCCACGAGCATTCAGGAGAGCACGTACACGTTGAGGCATGCTGTTCACGAGATTTGCCAAGGTTTGGACAGGAATCGCTTGCCATGCAGTGAAAACGGCCTGCTGCAATTCACGCACAGAGGTCGGCTGCTGGTCCAAGTGGTCGATTTGACGCGTTAATTCTGCCCACAAGTTCTCTATCGGATTCATATCCGGGGACATGGCAGGCCACTCCATATGCTCTACACCACGGTCAGCAAGAAAGTGTTGGATCATGCGAGCACGATGAGGCCATGCATTGTCATCTTGGAAGACAAAGTTTCCTCGAAAGGCTGCACGAGCAAATGGAAGCAATGTTTCTTCCAGAATGGCCCTGTGCTTGAACTGGTTCAGGTTTCCATTCAGAACAACCAGGTCAGTTTTGCTGCCTGCATGAAAAGCAGCCCAAACGGTCACCCCACCACCTCCAGCTTGCACTCTTGGCACTATACAATCTTTGTTGTAGGCTTCATGCACTTGTCTGCGCACTCGGACGCGGCCATCTTGACGATAGGCCAGAAATCTAGACTCGTCACTGAAGATCACGTGATTCCAGTGTCCTGGCTGCCATTTGACGGTGCTCTCTGGCCCACTGCAATCAGCGCTGGCGGTGTTGTCTGATCAGGCGTGGCTTTCTCAGGGGATGCCTGGCACAATAGCCTGCTTGAACCAGTCGTTGGTTGAATAGCCTTCTGGATACAGGCACATTTGCCAGTTGCTGCCACTCAGCCCCAAGCCGATTAGCTGACTTGGTACGGCCATTGCCGACTAACCGGTGCAGCTGGCGATCATCCCTCCTTGTGGTTCTGCGGGAACGTCCTGGCCTCGGTATTGGAGTAGCGACACCCCTCTGAGCATTTCGTTTCAGGATCTTTGACACCTGACCTTGAGTGATGCCATACTGCCGAGCAATAGCATGCTGTTTCATGCCGTAATTTCGTAGAGCCACCACTCCATGACAAACAGCATTGTCGAGTTGACGGACCATCTCCAGAGGAAGCGGCAATAACCTTTGGTGACGTGCAGCAGTTGTTTTCCACTAATACAGAACGCAACAACCCTTGTATACCCGACTGTGAAGCCAATCATCAAATGCACCTGTCCGTACATTTTGCCACGCCACCTGTGATATAATCCTGTTGTTGACTTCTTGCTGCGACAGACAATCAGTGACATGGTTCTTTTAACAAATAAAACACCAAAGTGTAAAAGAAACTCACTAGATTGATATACTGAGTTAAGAAAGTAAACCCAAGTCAAGAAAAAAAAAAAATTCCATATTAAATGCCAAGTCTGTATATATACACAAACACACAAACGATGAGATACTAACAACATTTAAAAAATCATACCCATGTCCGAAAGAAGCGGTTCAGTTTAGCATTTTTTATATGAAATAGGCAAAGCCTAGAAACGAATGAAACCCATTAGAATTATCCTTTAGAACCCTTTAGAAATATCCTTTAGAACCAATTAGAATTACCATTTAGAACCCTTTAGAATTAAACACGGTGGGTTAGAAAGGTTCATATTCGTCATTTTGACTCATGGACCATACAGTCGTGGCCAAAAATATTGGCACCCTTGCACTTTTTTCAAATAATGAAACATTTCTTCCAGAAGATTGTTGAAATAAAAATATATTTTGGTATCCACAATTGTATTTCTTTCGTTTGCAGTGGAATGAAACAAAAAAGCTGAAAAAAGTACTAAATCTAAGCTTATTCCACACAGAAATCCTAAAGTGGCCCGGACAATATTATTGGCACCTTTGAGAAGTTGTTAAAAACAATTAGATTTCAAGCAGGTGATTCTCCTTTACTTTGGAATTGAACTCACCTGTGGTGAATTGCAGGTGCGTGAAATATAACATCACTCATTCAACCAGTTTGAACAGAGAAAAGGAGTCATTCTGCTGTTTTGTGTCACTGTGTGTGCAGCAATGAGCATGGAGAAAAGAAAGAAAACCAAAGCATTGTCTGAGGAGGTCAGACATACAGTCACTTGAAAAAGTAAGTACACCCCATGTAAAGTTTTGACTTTTTCAAGATATTTCAACACACAGCTATTTGATCTTCATTTCAACAATATTGAGAGACAAAGGTGATATAATATAATAAATATCATGAAACATTTACATTTTGTAGTCCATTGTATAATTTAAATAAACATAAATGCAAATTTCGCATGTGGAAAAAGTAAGTACATCCCGACATTTATCACTACTTCAAATACCTAAAATTAGAATCAGGTGCATCAGCTCAGGGGCAAATGATTAGAACATTGTTAGAGAGGATCTTGGAGGAACCTGTTTTATTTAAACCTCAGACATTTCGTTTGGTTTGCCCTTTGTTGTTGAAGTGTGCGGCGTCACCATGCCTAGATCAAAAGAGCACTCTGAGGCCTTCAGAAAGAAGGTTATAGATGCCTACGAGTCTGGGAAGGGATTTAAAGAGATCTCCAAACAATTTGAAATCAATCATTCGACTGTCCGAAAGATCATCTACAAGTGGAGAAGATTCCAAACAACTGTCAACTTGTTCGGCCAGGCCGCCCCAGCAAGCTCAGCCCGAGAGCAGACCGCAAGATGCTGAAAGAAGTCTCTAAGAACCCCAGAATGTCATCACGGGACCGACAGGTAGCTCTTGCCACTGTTGATGTCAAAGTGCACGAGTCTACCATTAGAAAGAGGCTGCACAAATTTGATCTCCATGGGAGGTATCCCAGGAGGAAACCTTTGCTGTCCACAAAGAAAATCAGGGCAAGACTAAAGTTTTCCAATGAACACCTGGGCAAAGACCAGCACTTCTGGAACAACGTGCTGTGGACAGATGAGTCAAAGGTAGAGCTATTTGGCCACAGTACCAGAAGACATGTTTGGCGAAACCAAAGACAGCCTTTGACCACAAGAACCTGATACCAATTGTAAAGCATGGTGGTGGAAATATTATGGTTTGGGGCAGCTTTGCTGCATCAGGGCCTGGGCAGCTCACCAGCAAATAATCCACTATGAATTATTCATTGTACCAGAGGGTGCTTGAGGATAATGTGAGACCATCTGTCAGAAAGTTGAAGCTCAACCGAAGGTGGACCTTGCAACATGACATTGACCCTAAACATAAAAGTAAATCCACCAAGGAATGGCTGAAAAGAAAGAAATGGAGGGTTCTGGAATGGCCAAGTCAAAGGCCGGATCTAAATCCCATCGAGATGTTGTGGGGGGATTTGAAACGAGCTTTGCATGCAAGAAACCCCTCAAACATCGCACAGCTGAAAGAATTCTGCATGGAGGAGTGGGCAAAAATTTCTCCCAGTCGATGTCAGAGACTGGTAGATGGTTATAAGAAACGCCTACTTTAGGTTCTTTCTGCCAAAGGGGGCAAAACCACCTATTAGAGCGAAGGGTGTACTTACTTTTTCCACATGCGAAATTTGCATTTATGTTTTTAAAATTATACAATGGACTACAAAATGTAAATGTTTCATGATATTTGTTATATTATATCACCTTTATCTATCAATACTGTTGAAATGAAGATCAAATATCTGTATGTTGAAATATGTTGAAAAAGTCAAAACTTTACATGGGGTGGACTTAATTTTTCACGTGACTGTAAGGTTGTATCCAAGCATGGACAATCTCAAGGCTACAAGTCCATCTCCAGAGACATTGATGTTCCTGTGTCCACCGTACGCAATGTTATCAGGATGTTTAACGCCCATGGCACTGTAACCAAACTCCCTGGACGTGGCCGCAAGAAAAAACTTGATCGAAGATTGCAGTAAAGGATTGTTCGAATGGTGGAGAAAGCACCTCGATCAACTGTCAAACAGATTCAAGCTGACTTTCAGACACAAGGTATGACAGTTGAAACTTACACCATCCGTCACCAACTCGATGAAAGGGGATTCTATGGAAGGAGACCCAGGAGGACCCCACTGCTGAGAGAGAGACATAAGAAAGCCCGAATGGAGTTTGCCAAAACACACCTGAACAAGCCACAATCCTTCTGGAAGAATGTCCTGTGGACAGATGAGTCCAAATTATAGCTTTTTGGGAAAGCACATCATCTCTATGTTTACAGAAAACAAAATGAAGCCTTCAAAGAAAAGAACACCTTCCCTACAGTCAAACATGGAGGAGTTTCAGTGATGTTTTGGGGTTGCTGTGCTGCCTCTGACACTGGGTTCCATGAATGTGTGCATGGCATCATGAAATCAGGAGATTACCAAAGCATGTTGGAGCGCAATGTTCAACCCAGTGTCAGAAAGCTGGGTCTCCGTCGAAGGTCAAGGGTCCTGCAGCAGGACAATGTCCCCACAGATACTTCAGAAAGCACCCAGGAATGGTTCAAGACAAAACGCTGGACTGTTCTGAAGTGGTCAGCAATGAGTCCAGATCTAAAACCCATTGAACACTTGTGGGGAGATCTGAAAACAGCAGTTGGGAGAAGGCACCCTTCAAATCTGGGGAAACTGGAGCAGTTTGCACAAGAAGAGTGGGGCAAACTGCCAGTATATAGGTGTAGGAAGCTCATTCATGGTTATAGGAAGCACTTGACTGCAGTTATTTTGTCCTAAGGCTGTGCTATCAAATATTAAGTCTACGTTGTCAATAATTTTGTCAATGCCATTTCTTTTTATTTTTTCTGATTTAAAAGGATATGTTAAGTTATGAATCAAAAACAAAGGTTCTTTAATATTAACAGTGAAATAAAGAATTGTGGAGACCAAATATTCTTGTCGATTTCAACTTATTTTTAGAGAAAATTGTGAGTTACGTGAAAAAAGTGCAATAGTGCCAATATTTTTGGCCACGCCATATATATGTATATATGTATATACTAGCTTGGTGAGGCTAGCGCGTTACTGAGGAACGGGCTTATTTTAGCTGAGGATAATGACTGCACCTGAGTTGCTGTGTTGTCATGATTTACACCAAGCATAATACAAACAATTATTTTGCACAAATGTATTTGTTGTATTTGTGATATTACATTTTGAAAGGCAATTTACGGTGAATGTTTTTTTTTCAAGAAAGAACCCCTCAGCACATAGCGGTAGGTGCAGACTGGAAGTCTGGGACGATTACACCTCACCACCGAGTAATTCAAAACACCTCACTACCAAGTAATTCAAATCACCTCACCACTAAGTAATTTACATCACCTCACAGCCATAAAACACGTAATAAAAACACCTCACCACCACGAAATTAAAAACACCTCACCACGACGAAATTGAAAACACCTCACAGCCATAAAACACGTAATAAAAACACCTCACCACCATGAAATTAAAAACACCTCACAGCCATAAAACACGCAATAAAAACACCTCACAGCCAAAAAACACGTAATAAAAACACCTCACCACCACAAAATTAAAAACACCTCACAGCCATAAAACACATAATAAAAACACCTCACAGCCATAAAACACGTAATAAAAACACCTCACAGCCATAAAACACGTAATAAAAACACCTCACCACCACAAAATTAAAAACACCTCACAGCCATTAAACACGTAATAAAAACACCTAACAGCCATAAAACACGTAATAAAAACACCTCACAGCCATAAAACACATAATAAAAACACCTCACAGCCATAAAACATGTAATAAAAACACCTCACAGCCATAAAACACATAATAAAAACACTGCACAGCCATAAAACACGTAATAAAAACACTGCACAGCCATAAAACACGTAATAAAAACACCTCACCACCACAAAATTAAAAACACCTCACATCCATAAAACACATAATAAAAACACCTCACAGCCACGAAATTAAAAACACCTCACCACCACGTCATTTAAAAACACCTCACCATCACGTAATTCAAAACACCTCATCACCAACTAATTCAAAACACCTCACAACCACATAATTAAAAACACCTCACCACCACGTAATTATAAATACCTCACCACCACGTAATTCAAAACACCTCACCACCATGTGATTTTAAAATACCTCACCACCATGTGATTTTAAAACACCTCACCACCACGTCATTTAAAAACACATCACTACCACATAATTCAAAATACCTCACCACCACGTCATTCAAAACCACCACAACGTTATTAAAAACACTTCACAACCACGGAAAAAAAAAGTTTGAGGGAGTCGTTAAGTGACAACACAAACACTGCCCAGATAGGTATGTATATATATATATATATATATATATATATATATATATATATATATACATACACACACACACAGTCACGTGAAAAAGTAAGTACACCCCATGTAAAGTTTTGACTTTTTCAACATATTTCAACATATAGCTATTTGATCTTAATTTCAACAATATTGATAGATAAAGGTGATACAATATAACAAATATCATGAAACATTTACATTTTGTAGTCCATTATATAATTTAAATAAACATAAATGCAAATTTCGCATGTGGAAAAAGTAAGTACACCCTTGGCTCTAATAGGTGGTATTGCCCCCTTTGGCAGAAACAACCTCAAGTAGGCGTTTCTTATAACCATCTACCAGTCTCTGACATCGACAGGGAGAAATTTTTGACCACTCCTCCATGCAGAATTATTTCAGCTGTGCGATGTTTGAGCGGTTTCTTGCATGCACAGCTCGTTTCAAATCCTCCCCACAACATATTGACGGGATTTTAGATCAGGGCTTTGACTTGGCCATTCCAGAACCCTCCATTTCTTCCTTTTCAGCCATTCCTTGGTGGATTTACTGTTTTTTTTTTTTTTTTTTTTTTTTTTTTTTGTATACAATATCGAGGCTCGTGAAAGAGCGAACATTAATCACATGAACACACAGAAAGACAAACCGACACATAAAACATATAACATAGGGAGCGGTAGACAAGATGGGGAGAGAGGGGGAAGGACACAAACACAACATTTGAGAGCAGGGACCGAGAGACATGGAGACATCGAGAGATCTGAGAGAGGGCGAGGGCTTTGGGGGGGGGGGGCGTGGGAAGGGGGCAGTGGGAGAGGTATAAAACATATGGACACTGCCAGGACTTCCAGGAAAGAAGTTGGAATTTCAAACAAGGTGGATCTGGGGTGAATTAGCGGGGGTAGAAAAGATCAAGGTTTTGGATGGGGGAAGATAAGAGATGGTGGTGAACAGCTGTTTTAAAGACCTGGAGGGAGGAGTGGGATTGAAGGGAGTGAGGGAGTTTGTTCCAGAGGCGGGAGAAAAGAGGAATGAAAGAGTGAAGGTGAGCGGAGAGCCGAGATTTCGGCAGTTTAACCATCAGAGGGTTGCTGGCAGATCTTGTGCGACCTGTAGGAATATTTGGGGGACAGAGCACAGAGAGAGCTGGGGGTGCAAGGCCGGAGAGGAGTCGGTAGAAGACAGAAAGACCACCTACCTGCCTGCGGTGAGTGAGTGAAAGGCCCTCAGAGATAGCTTCATCGCGGGAGATTCCAATAATTCTGAAAGCTTTGGTTTCAACAGCGTGAAGCCGAGCTAGGTGTGAGGCAGGAGCACCGGCCCATAGGGGAGAACAGTATTCCATTGAGCTGCGGATGAAAGCCTTGTATGTGGTGAGGAGCTCAGGTGTGCCGAGGAAGGACTTCGCACGACGGAGGATGCCCAGTCGGCGACTGGCTTCGGAGGCCAGCTTGGAAATGTGGTTTTCCCAAGAAAGATCATGGCAGATAGTGAGACCCAAAATCTTGAGCGACAGAACTTCTTGGAGAGGATTGTTGAGAAAGTAGATGGGAGGGTTGTCCAGTCGATCTTTTCGGAGAGACATAGTAAGAGTGTGAGATTTGTCAGGATTGAAAGACATGTTCCACTTGTTTGACCAGTCTGTGATTTTGTCCAGGTCTTCAGAGAGTGAGGAGGCAGCAGACTGCCGATCTGAGGGAAGAGGAATGGAGCGGCAGAGAGTGGAGTCATCAGCAAAGAGATAGAGAGGATTTTCGAGAGAGTCAGAGAGATCATTGATGAAGACCAGAAAAAGCACGGGGCCCAGAACACTGCCTTGGGGAACTCCAGCCTGAACAGGAAGAGGAGATGAGAGAAACCCATTCAGGGCCACACGTTGACGACGACTAGAGAGGAAGTCCGCCAGCCATGCGTGGAGATTTCCATGGATACCAAAGGAGGAGAGTTTGGTGAGCAGAGCGGGGTGCCAGACCGTGTCGAAGGCACGTGATATGTCGAGGGAGACAGCTCTAATTTCCTGTTTGGCATTGAGGACCTCCATCCATTGTTGAGACAGCAGAAGCAGCATGTCCAGAGTAGAGTGACCTGGTCTGAAACCAAATTGATGATCAGAGATCAAGCCATTGGAGAAGAGGAAAGATTTCATATCAGAAGCAATGATGGATTCCATGACTTTGCTGATAATTGGGAGAAGGCTGATTGGTCTGTAGTTGCTAGGATCTGTTTTTGCACCTTTTTTGTGCAAAGCGGTGATGTTGAGGATAACGCAGGTATGTTTAGGGTCATTGTCATGTTGCAAGGTCCACCTTCGGTTGAGCTTCAACCTTCTGACGGATGGCCTCACGTTATCCTCAAGCACCCTCTGGTACAATGAAGAATTAATAGTGGATTATACGATGGTGAGCTGCCCAGGGTCCTGATGCAGCAGAAGCTGCCCCCAACCATAATGTTTCCACCACCATGCTTTACAGTTGGTAGAGGTTATTGTGGTCAAATGCTGTCTTTGGTTTTCGCCAAACATGTCTTCTGGTACTGTGGCCAAATAGCTCTACCTTTGACTCATCTGTCCAGAGCACATTGTTCCAGAAGGGCTGGTCTTTGCCTCGGTGTTCATTGGCAAAGCTTAGTCTTGCCCTGATGTTCTTTCTGGACAGCAAAGGTTTCCTCCTGGCACACCTCCCATGTAGATCAAATTTGTGCAGCCTCTTTCTCATGGTAGACTCGTGCACTTTGACATCAGCAGTGGCAAGAGCTACCTGTAGGTCCCGTGATGACATTCCTGGGTTCTTAGAGACTTCTTTCAGCATCTTGCGGTCTGCTCTCGGGCTGAACTTGCTGGTGCGGCCTGGCCTGATCAAGTTGGCAGTTGTTTGGAATCTTCTCCACTTGTAGATGATCTTCAGGATAGTCGAATGATTGATTTCAAATTGTTTGTAGATCTTTGTAAATCCCTTCGCAGACTCGTAGGCATCTATAACCTTCTTTCTGAAGGCCTCAGAGAGCTCTTTTGATCTAGGCATGGTGACGCCACACACTTCAATAACAAAGAGCAAACCAAACGAAATGTCTGAGGTTTAAATAAGACAGGTTCCTCCAAGATCCTCTCTAACAATGTTCTAATCATTTGCACCTGAGCTGGTGCACCTGATTCTAATTTTAGGTATTTGAAGTAGTGATAAATGTAGGGGTGTACTTACTTTTTCCACATGCAAAATTTGCATTCATGTAAATTTAAATTATACAATGGACTACAAAATGTAAATGTTTCATGATATTTGTTATATTATATCACCTTTATCTTTCAATATTGTTGAAATGAAGATCAAATAGCTATATGTTGAAATATGTTGAAAAAGTCAAAACTTTACATGGGGTGTACTTACTTTTTCACGTGACTGTATGCATACTAGCGAGGTAGCCGTTCTGTGCATGACTGTACCCGAGTTGCCATTTTGTCATGGTTTAAACCAATCATAATTCAAACAATTATTTTGCACAAATGTATTTGTAATATACATGATATCACATTTTATAAACAATTGAAGTTGAAAAAAAAATTCCCCAAAAAATTCCCCCCCCAAAAATTGGAAATTTTTTCAAAACAAATACCCTTAGTACATACCGTTGGGAGAGATATGTGCATACCAGAAGTTTGGTACGATTTCACAAAAGTTTGAGAAAGTAGTCCAGTGACAAC
Source organism: Myxine glutinosa (assembly GCF_964187855.1). NCBI lineage: Eukaryota > Metazoa > Chordata > Myxini > Myxiniformes > Myxinidae > Myxine > Myxine glutinosa. Next base: position 67,121,028 of record NC_136267.1, read on the forward strand.
ACAAGACAAGACAGGACAACACAACACAGGACAGGAGAGACACTGCACAGATATATATATATATATATATATATATATGTATATATATATATATATATATATATATATATATATATATATATATATATATATATATATATATATATATATATATACATATATATATATGTGTATATATATATATATATATATATATATATATATTATAATATATTATAATATTATATTATATTATATTATATTATATTATATTATATTGTTGCGGTTTTGAGAACCCCTCACTTGTAAATACTTGTAAATACTTGTAAATAATAACTCTTGTAAATATCCCAGCATTTAATAAGGTCGCACCCATAGTTAGGCCATATGCAACACGTAGGCCACCATAGGACTTTAGTTATTTCCTTAATATGTGTTTCAGATAAGGCTGTGTTCCCAATAGTTGCATCTGCGTTGCATTAATTAAATAAGATAGGCCCCATTCCATCCCAACATTCCGTCCATTTTGCCAGCCTCTCTCTCCAAATTGTATTAAGGCCTCTGCCAGCCACAGCCGCCTCAGCGCTCGCTCCAAACGCCATTACGCACACGGTCAAGCTTGGAGAAGAAGGGGGCGGAGCGCCAAGAATGATGTGTGGCCACGTCAACTCACCATCAGGGCGTGGCCTGTAAGCCCCCACCAGCCAACCAGGGCTGATGTGATCCGACCGACGGGCGTGGCCTGGCGGAGCGCGGAGTGATATTGGAGCACGTTATATAAGCGCAAGCGGTGAGGACTGCTTTAGAGAGAACAGCTCCACGGACTCCTTGCTTATTGTACAGAGACATCTGCGCGAGGGAGCCATCGATTGCAACGCTATAGAGAGATCTGCGCAGGGGACCGTTGCTGCTGGAAAAGACTGCGCGGGGAGAGGTCGATTGCATTGTACGACCTCCTTTCGTAATGAACTGCGACACGAGCCATTGTTCACGGAACTGCGCGAGGGTACCCTCTGATACGAACATTGCGAGAGAGAGAGAGAGTTGGCACACATATTACGTACGCCGCATCCCAGTGCCCCGCTATATCTATAAGGTCCGGTTGCGCGCCAACGACACCAGCTGCCTGCCATTCTTCACCGCGGACCCGGAGCCTGGAACCATCTGCTTGGACCTTCTCCTCCTACCACTACCATCCCGTGTGAGTCTGCCTGTTTGTCCGGGGTTGAAAGTAAGACTGTATAGTTAAGCTTGCCCTGTGTCCTTTTGCTCTGTATATTGCTTTCATTTCCTCTTCTTTTGGGTTTTTGTATATAATTAATAAACCCACTCTTTGTTCTTCTTATTTTCTGGGTTTCCTCTCATTCGATTGCCTCCGTCTTTTCTTCCAATTGAGTACCTGTGGCACGATTATGGAACCGCTCAGGATCGGGTTTAGTTTTATTGTTAACAGCTCGGGCCGCGGATTGCTCACCGCTCGGCAATTTCCATCTTGTCCGTGGTTCGAGCGGGAGTTATTTCCCTGCTCGCGTTCGGGGTTAGTACGTAGGTATTTGGGACTCCATTGACCAATCACCCTAGCTGATTCCGACCAGGAGGAGCGTCATAATTTCCAGGATTGGGGGATGGCCAGCTTAAAAGACAAGGGGATTAACCCCCCCCCCCCTTGATAAGGGGAGAGCCGACCCCAGAATCCGCAACAATTCCACTCCTGCTGCGGCTGGCCGAGGCGCGTAATACAATTTGGAGAGAGAGGCTGGCAAAATGGACGGAATGGGGCCTATCTTATTTAATTAATGCAATGCAGATGCAACTATTGGGAACAGCCTTATCTGAAACACATTTTAAGGAAATAACTAAAGTCCTATGGTGACCTACGTGTTGCATATGGCCTAACTATGGGTGCGACCTTATGAAATGCTGGGATATTTACAAGAGTTATTATTTACAAGTATTTACAAGTGAGGGGTTCTCAAAACCGCAACAATATTTATATTATATTATTTCTATTATTTATAATATTATTTATAATATTAATTTATATTATTATTATTTATTATTTATTTATTATTTATTTATTATTATTTATATTATTTACATTATATTTTTATTTATTTATTTTTATTGTATTTTTATATACATATATATATATATATAAACAAACAAAAAAAAAAAATATATATATATATATATATATATATAAAAAACAAGAAGTTCAAAACACACCTGGTCACAAGTGTGCCGCACTGACCGGGTCCTCAGTCGAGGTCCTCAGCATCATCCCGTTTCGGCCCTTCAACCTCGATACGGTCAGCTAAGGTGGGCCAGCAAGGGCACATCCACATCCACATGCAGCAACTACACCTGGATGCGTACATACCCCCACCCCCACCCAGTGCGAACGCAGACTATAACAGCAACACCTCCACATCCAGAATCTACAGCACCAAACAAACACGGTGGAACACTCAAACACCCACCTTTATACCCTTCACCACTCACCAACAAAACACACCAGATCATTCATACACACATCCACACACATACACAAACAACACCAACCAACCACCTACCCTTACAACCTACACCACTCAACATACAAAAACACACACACTCATGCAAAAATTCATTCATGCAAAAACACACACCCTCACCCACTCACTCACTCACTCACATACACAAAATAAGAAATAATAATAGTAACAAAAACAAACAAACAACAACAAAAAAAACAACACACAGCCAACCACCTACCCTTACCAACATGCACCACTCATGCAAACATGCAAAACCATTCATGTAAAACCACACCCACTCATGACCCACTCCTGCAACACACACACACACATACACACACACCTCCATTTCTATTCCGTAACCTCAACCTACACCGTTCGACGTGCCTCCATAAACTTCCTCCAAATCCAAAATGAGCCTTACAAGGCAACCTGGGCCACCGTGTCACACATCCTCCTTCTCTCTGTCCCACACACTCCAACCCGAGCAAAGAAATGCAGAAAAGGAATTTCCAATATACCCTCTACACCCCACCTCAAATGGCTGACACGAAACTCGCCAACCCTTCTCCCGGCACTCTGCCTCCAGCTCACTGTACGTTCCTCTCTTCCTCTCGTGCACCTCCTCCATGTTCTCTTCCCAAGGTACAGACAATTCCCCTAAGATGACCTGTCTTGTTGCACCTGACCAAATGACAATGTCAGGCCGCAACCTCGTCACACAGATCACCTCTGGGAATACCAATTGTGGCTTTATGTCTGCCACCACCTGCCAATCACAAGCATCTGACAGCCCTCTTGCTTTCCACCTCCTCCTCTTTCCACCTCTTACCACTTGGCCCTCCTTGACAAACCACACCTCTCCCCAATCAGACTCCTTCTCCACTCTCCTCTCTCTCGACCTCAGCACCTCTTGTTGCACCATCTGCACCACCACCGCCAGCACCTGATCATGTCGCCACCTGTATTGTCCTGCTGCCAATGCTGCTGAACATGCACTCAGTGCATGCTGCACCGTTCCCACACCTCCAAACAAATAACATCTCTCCTCTTGCAACAACCCTCACAATCTCAAGTTTACTGGTGACGGAAGCACATCATACGTTGCCCGCAACAGGAAATTCAACAATATTGGCTCCATCCTCCAAATCTCTTTCCACTTCAACATCCTCACCCGCACACCTTCCCACCTAGTCCAAGCACCTTGCTGTGCCTGACCGACTGCTTTCACATATCTCCCCTCCTCTTCCTTTCTTCTCACCTCCCTCTCAACCATCTTCCTCCTCTCTTTCACACATGCCTTTCTCCATCGCTCATGCTTCATCCACCCCAAGCCATGCTTCCCGTGCTGTACCATCCCCATGACCTCCTCCTGTTGCAACCGCTCCTCCATCTTTTCCACCTCTGCTCTTGCATACCACTTCCGACTTCCCTTCTTCTCTGGGAGAGCATTCTTTACCACTGCATCACTTGAATCCCGCAACATCATGAACTCCCACACCCTCACCACCTTAAACTCCTCGGTTAATGATGTCAAGGGAAACTGGAGTTTTCCACCCTGACCATAAAAGGCAATGTTCGTCAAACAGCGTGGCACTCCCAACCACCTCCTCGCAAACCCGCTCACCACAACCTCCATCCTATCTACATGCCCAATCGCAATATCATACATCATCAATGGCCACAATACTCGTGGCATCAATCCAAACTTCAAACACCATACCTTCAACTTACCTGGCAAACCACATCCATCAATCCTCTTCAAACCTCTCAAAAGCTTGTTTCTGACCTCCTCCACTCTTCCCACATCATTCAACTCCACTGTATACCATCTTTCCAAACTCTTCACAGGGGCCTCCACCAATGATGGAACCACCTCCCCTCCCAGCTCAAACCTGTGCATGTTATCCACCACTCCTCGTCTCACGACCACACTCCTCGACTTTCTTGCTTTAAAACCCATTCTTGCCCACCGCATCAACCTTTCCAGTCGTCCCAGTACTTCTACTGCTGCATCAGCAGACTGTTGGACAACTGTCAGGTCATCCATGAAAGCAAACATCGCTGGCAACCTCTGACCAGGGGCGAGCTCCACTTCTTTCCCATGTCCACTCACCGCACGTATCAACAACTCCATAACCAGCACAAACAAAATAGGGGAGATGGTACATCCCACCAGGATCCCCACTTCCAACTTCTGCCACTCTGTTACATAGGACTGTGTCGCAAACCGCATCCAAAACTGATCATATGCCATCAAAAAATCCCTAAATCTCCGTGGCACCCAAAATAAATCCATGGCATACCTGATCAAGGCATGCGGCACTGACCCATATGCATTCTTCAAATCCAGCCACACCACCGCCACATCCTTCCTTTGCCTCTTTGCCTCCTGTAACACTTGCCATACCATTGCCGAGTATATATATATATATATATATATATATATACATCTATATATATATATATATATATATATATATATATATATATATATATATATATATATATATATATATATATATATATATATATACATATATATATATATACATACAGACTTGGCACTTAATATGGAATATTTTTTTTGTGGGGGTGAACTTACTTTTCAAGATGACTTAGAACCAAAAGTTCATTGGAATTATGTTGAAATTATTCTAGATTTTGTTAATGTGACCTTTAAAAGAAACAAAAACCACATTTGACATTAAGAAGCAAATAAATTGATCCTTGAAAGTGATGTTAACTGATATCGAACTCAATTCACGGACAGTACTGTGTTAAACTTCTGTGCGTTTTCCAGAAGTATCTCTTTATTTTGCACATTAGCCAAAAATGTTTTTAAACAAAAACAAAAGTTAAATTACGACTGGGATTACGGACAGTAAAATTACAGTTCAGTACTTCGTGTAACCCCCACGAGCATTCAGGAGAGCACTTACACGTTGAGGCATGCTGTTCACGAGATTTGCCAAGGTTTGGACAGGAATCGCTTGCCATGCAGTGACAATAGCCCGCTACAATTCACGCACAGAGGTCGGCTGCTTGTCCAAGTTGTCGATTTGACGCGTTAATTCTGCCCACAAGTTCTCTATCGGATTCATATCCGGGGACATGGCAGGCCACTCCATATGCTCTACACTATGTCAGCAAGAAAGTGTTGGATCATGCGAGCACGAAAGGGCCGTGCATTGTCATCTTGGAAGACAATGTTTCCTCGAAAGGCTGCACGAACAAATGGAAGCAATGTTTCTTCCAGAATGGCCCTGTGCTTGAACTGGTTCAGGTTTCCATTCAGAACAACCAGGTCAGTTTTGCCCCCTGCATGAAAAGCAGCCCAAACGGTCACCCCACCACCTCCAGCTTGGACTCTTGGCACTATACAATTTTCGTTGTAGGCTTCATGCACTTGTCTGTGCACTCGGACGCAGCCATATTGATGATAGACCAGAAATCTAGACTTGTCCCTGAAGATCACGTGATTCCAGTGTCCTGGCTGCCATTGACGGTGCTCTCTGGCCCACTGCAATCGGCGCTGGTGGTGTTGTCTGGTCAGACGTGGCTTTCTCAGGGGATGCCTGGCACGATAGCCTGCTTGAACCAGTCGTTGGTTGACTAGCCTTCTGGATACAGGCACATTTGTCAGTTGCTGCCACTCAGCCCTAAGCCTATTAGCTGACTTGGTACGGCCATTGCGGACGAACCGGTGCAGCTGGCGATCATCCCTCCTTGTGGTTCTGCGGGGACGTCCTGACCTCGGTATTGGAGTAGGGACACCCCTCTGAGCATTTCGTTTCAGAATCTTTGACACCTGACCTTGAGTGATGCCATACTTCCGAGCAATAGCACGCTGTTTCATGCCGGAATTTCGTAAAGCCACCACTAAATGACAAACAGAATTGTCGAGTTGACGGACCATCTCCAGGGGAAGCGGCAATAACTTTTGTGGACGTGCAGCAGTTATTTTCCACAAATACAGAACGCAACAACCCTTATATACCTGATTGTGAAGCCAATCGTCAAATGTACCTGTCCGTACATTTTGTCACACCACCTGTGATATAATCCTGTTATTGACTTCTTGCTGCGACAGACAATCAGTGACATTGTTCTTTTAACAAAGAAATCACCGAAGCGTAAAAGAAACCCACCAGATTGATATACCGAGTTCAGGAAGTAAATCCAAGTCAAGAAAAAATATATATTCCATATTAAATGCCAAGTCTGTATATATATATATATATATATATACATACATACATACATACAAACATACAGTCATGTGAAAAAGTAAGTACACCCCATGTAAAATTTTGACTTTTTCAACATATTTCAACATACAGCTATTTGATATTCATTTCAACAATATTGATAGATAAAAGTGATATAATATAACAAATGTCATGAAACATTTACATTTTGTAGTCCATTGTATAATTTAAATAAACATAAATGCAAATTTCGCATGTGGAAAAAGTAAATACACCCTTGGCTCTAATAGGTGGTATTGCCCCCTTTGGCAGAAACAACCTCAAGTAGGCGTTTCTTATAACTGTCTACCAGTCTCTGACATCGACTGGGAGAAATTTTTGCCCACTCCTCCATGCAGAATTCTTTCAGCTGTGCGATGTTTGAGGGGGTTTCTTGCATGCACAGCTCGTTTCAAATCCTCCCACAACATCTCGATGGGATTTAGATCCGGGCTATGACTTGGCCATTCCAGAACCCTCCATTTCTTTCTTTTCAGCCAATCCTTGGTGGATTTACTGGTATGTTTAGGATCATTGTCATGTTGCAAGGTCCACCTTCGGTTGAGCTTCAACTTTCCGACAGATGGCCTCACATTATCCTCAAGCACCCTCTGGTACAATGAAGAATTCATAGTGGATTCTATGATGGTGAGCTGCCCAGGCCCTGATGCAGCAAAGCTGCCCCAAACCATAATATTTCCACCACCATGCTTTATAGTTGGTATCAGGTTGTTGTGGTCAAATGCTGTCTTTGGTTTTCGCCAAACATGTCTTCTGGTACTGTGGCCAAATAGCTCTACCTTTGACTCATCTGTCCAGAGCACATTGTTCCAGAAGTGCTAGTCTTTGCCGAGGTGGTCATTGTCAAACTTTAGTCTTGCCCTGATGTTCTTTCTGGACAGCAAAGGTTTCCTCCTGGCACACCTCCCATGTCGATCAAATTTGTGCAGCCTCTTTCTCATGGTAGACTCGTGCACTTTGACATCAACAGTGGCAAGAGCTACCTGTAGGTCGCGTGATGACATTCTGGGGTTCTTAGAGTCTTCTTTCAGCATCTTGCGGTCTGCTCTCGGGCTGAACTTGTTGGGGCGGCCTGGCCTGAACAAGTTGGCAGTTGTTTGGAATCTTCTCCACTTGTAGACGTTCTTCCGGATAGTCGAATGATTGATTTCAAATTGTTTAGAGATCTTTTTAAATCCCTTCCCAGACTCGTAGGCATCTCTAACCTTCTTTCTGAAGGCCTCAGAAATCTCTTTTGATCTCGGCATGGTGACGCCGCACACTTCAACAACAAAGTTGAAGTCTCGCGAGATCACGGCGAGGTCACGTCTTTTCGAAGCTGTTCCATGTGCTCACGCTTTCGAAGCTGAGTGATCTTTCACAATTGTGTTTTTGTCGAGACTGCATCTATCTTTCGGTGTATGTACCTATAGCGTATCTTTTGGAAAATTTTCGGTGCTAATTTTTCGTACATGTATACACAATCGTCGGTTAATGGTATCGAGTATTCTGCGGCCTAGTACTCGTAGGCTTAGACTACCGTACCGTCTCCGACCTTGTGGTTTGTTTTTCTCTCAGCGATTCGTCGAATGCGCTGAAATTATTTTCGTTCTCTGTTTCGTACCAGTCGTTCACCCCGTACCTCCTTGTTTAATATCTGTACTCACCAAAAAAAAAAAAAAAAAAACCCCAAAAAAATGATTTTCCTTCCCAGGTCTTATTCGTTTATTTGTTGTTCTTTTTGTTCGTTCGTTCTTCGTTCGCGATCACGCGGTTAGAAATGTATAATCTCTCCCCTGAACAACTATTTTCTCTCATATATTATAACACCCTTTTCTTCTTTTCCTACAAAAGGATGCTTTCGTCTTGCTCACCAAATCTATTCATTCCAAAAAATATATATAATACCATCTCTTACAGTTCCTCCTTTCTACATTCCCTAAACTATCCAGAACTCCATCCCTCCTCCAGTGTCCTCAAACGTATTTTTGACTCGAAGGTCTCAAACTCATTTTGCAAAAAATGTTCGTTTCCCATGAATCGTACACTTTTCAAAATCCAATCTCACCCCTCCCCTCCAAATCCTCCCCATCACCCATCCCTTTCAAATCTCCCCCCTTGCCCCTTCCCTCCCCTCCCTCCTAAACTCCCCCCACACCCCTCCCCTCCGAGACTCTCCCTCGCTCCTCCCCTCCTAGACTCCCCTCTCACCCCTCCTCCTCAAAGCATCCTCCCTGCTTCTTCCTCCTTCCAACTTTCACCTTCATCTCCCCAAACCTTCTGCCTTGCTCTTCCCCCTCCTCAAATAACACCTCACTGTGCCTCACCCAATCTCCATCAAACCTTTTGTCCACCCCATTCTTCCCTTTCTCCAAGCTATTCTGAAATCTCTGACACACCTTCAACAGCTCTCCCTACCTCTTCCTCCTCTTCCACATCTTACTCTACCCCTCCCCCCCCCTGTTCTGGACCCGATGCTCCCCCTTCCTCTTCATTAACGGTATGGACCTCAAACATCCGGGGCCTTCGCTCAAACTTGACTGACCTCTCCATACAGGTTGCTTCTGACAAACCAGATGTGATCTGCTTAACAGAAACTTTCCTCCTTCATGATGTCTCTGATGCCTTGGTATCTCTCCCAGGTTACTCCCTCCTCCGGTATGATAGACCTGAGCCTCGTCCTGGAGGTGGGGTTGCTATCTTTATAAAAAACTCTCTTCCTCACTCGCCCTCCACTGCCCTCTCTCCACCTCACCCCCAGGAATACCTTTGGCTACGGCTTCCCCTTCCCTCCCACCTTTTGTTCATATGTGTGTTGTACCGTCCACCAATCAGCGATGACTCCATCTACATCTCACTGTCTGATAATATGGACCAACTTCTATCTACCCATCCCAACTCTCTCTTCCTCATATGTGGTGATTTCAATTGTCACCATGCCAGTTGGCTGGGTGTGGGGACCTCTCTCACCAGCCATGGCTCTTCAGCAAAGGACTTCTGCGACTCACTGGGACTGACACAATCTGTCAATTTCCCGACCCGGATCTCAGTCAACGGAGCATCTTCTCTTCTGGATTTGGTTATGACAAACTTCCCTGAAAATGTCTGCTGCTCTTCTTCTGCTCCAATCGGCTCATCTGATCATGTGCTTGTCAAAGTGGACATCTCTCTGACCATTCTCAGAGAGCCTCCTCAGCGTCGACGAGTCTGGCATTTCACTCAGGCCAACTGGCACGGTCTTCAAGGAGCCATCAATCATCTGGACTGGTCTCCCATCTCTACCGCCTCTGACATCAACTCATCCTGGGAATTCTTTCAAAGTAAATTGCTCTCTCTCATGCACAGATTTATACCATCTCGTCTTCAGTTGTCATACCCTTCCTCCCGTCCATGGTACACGGAATCTTGTGGTGAGGCTGTTGCCCTGAAACAACTTGCTTTCGTCTCCTGGAAAGCAAATCAAACGGAAGGAAATCTCATTTCCTTTCACAAAGCCCGAAACAAGTGTGTGTCCACCCTCAGGAGAGCCAGGAAACAATATCTCACCATTCTCAAGACCGAACTCTCTTATCTGTCTCCCTCTTCCAAATCCTGGTAGCGTCTGGTCAAATCTGTTTCTGGTGTTTGTTCCCCCTCCATCCCCTCCCTCACCTCAAACGGCTTAACGGCTGACTCCGCATGTGAAAAAGCTGAATGCCTCAACTCTGTGTTTGCCTCTAAATCTTGTGTCCCAAACCCATCCCTCTCTGTACCCACCGTACCCAGTCGTACCCAGCTGCTCCTGGACTCCGTGTCCTATCCTCCTGACAAGGTGGAAAAGTTTCTGTCAACCCTCGACTCTGATTCTGCAACTGGTCCTGACGCATCAGCCCACGGGTCCTAAAATCATGTTCTTCTGCTCTTTCACTCCCTCTTTCTGTTCTCTTCACCCTCTCTTTTGCTCAAGGTCATCTGCCATCTGCTTGGAAATCAGCCAACATCACCACTTTGCACAAAAAAGGTGCAAAAACAGATCCCAGCAACTACAGACCAATCAGCCTTCTCCCAATTATCAGCAAAGTCATGGAATCCATCATTGCTTCAGATATTAAATCTTTCCTCTTCTCCAATGGCTTGATCTCTGATCATCAATTTGGTTTCAGACCTGGTCACTCTACTCTGGACATGCTGCTTCTGCTTTCTCAACAATGGATGGAGGTCCTCAACGCCAAACAGGAAATTAGAGCTGTCTCCCTTGACATTTCACGTGCCTTCGATACGGTCTGGCACCCTGCTCTGCTTTCCAAACTCTCCTCCTTTGGTATCCATGGAAATCTCCACGCATGGCTCGCGGACTTCCTCTCTAGTCGTAGTCAACGTGTGGCCCTGAATGGGTTTCTCTCATCTCCTCTTCCTGTTCAGGCTGGAGTTCCCCAAGGTAGTGTTCTGGGCCCTGTGCTTTTTCTGGTCTTCATCAATGATCTCTCTGACTCTCTTGAAAATCCTCTCTATCTCTTTGCTGACGACTCTACTCTCTGTCGCTCCATTCCTCATCCCTCAGATCGGCAGTCTGCAGCCTCCTCACTCTCTGCAGACCTGGACAAAATCACAGACTGGTCAAACAAGTGGAACATGTCTTTCAATCCTGACAAATCTCACACTCTTACAATGTCTCTCCGAAAGGACCGAATGGACAACCCTCCCATCTACTTTCTCAACAATCCTCTCCAAGAAGTTCTGTCGCTCAAGCTTTTGGGTCTCACTATCTGCCATGATCTTTCTTGGGAAAACCACATTTCCAAGCTGGCCTCCAAAGCCAGTCGCCGACTGGGCATCCTCCGTCGTGCGAAGTCCTTCCTTGGCACACCTGAGCTCCTCACCACATACAAGGTTTTCATCTGCAGCTCAATGGAATACTGTTCCCCCCTCTGGGCTGGTGCTCCTGCCTCACACCTTGCTCGGCTTCACGCTGTTGAGGCCAAAGCTTTCAGAATCATTGGAATCTCCTGCGATGTAGTCAATGCCGAGGGCCTTTCACTCACTCACCGCAGGCAGGTTGGTGGTCTTTCTGTCTTCTCCCGACTCCTCTCCGGCCTTGCTCCCCCAGCTCTCTCTGTGCTCTGTCCCCCCAATATTCCTTCAGGTCGCACAAGATCTGCCTGCAACCCTCTTATGGTTAAACTGCCAAAGTCTAGGCTCTCTGCTCACCTTCACTCTTTCATTCCCCTTTTCTCCCGCCTCTGGAACAAACTCCCCCACTCCCTTCAATCCCACTCCTCCCTCCAGGTCTTTAAAACAGCTGTTCACCACCATCTCTTATCTTCCCCCATCGAAAACCTTGATCTTTTCTACCCCCGGTAATTCACCCCAGAGTCCTTGCAGTGTTCATATGTTTTAATCCTCTCCCACCTCCCCCCAAGTCCTCCCGATGTCCCTGCTCTCAAATGTTGTGTTTGTGTCCTTCCCCCTCTTCCCCCTCTCTTTTGTGTCCTTCCCCCTCTCTCCCCATCTTGTCTGCCGCTCCCCTTGTTTTTTGTGTTTTGTGTGTCAGTTTGTCTTTTTGTGTGATTAATGTTAGCTCTTTCACGAGCCTCGATCTTGTATACAAAAAAAAAGAAAAGAAAAAAGAAAAAAAAAAGAAAAAAAAGAGCAAACCAAACGAAATGTCTGAGGTTTAAATAAGACAGGATTTTCCAAGATCCTCTCTGACGATGTTCTAATCATTTGCACCTGAGCTGGTGCACCTGATTCTAATTTTAGGTATTTGAAGTATTGATAAATGTAGGGGTGTACTTACTTTTTCCACATGCGAAATTTGCATTTACGCTTATTTAAATTATAGAGTGGACTACAAAATGTAAATGTTTCATGATATTTGTTATATTATATCACCTTTATCTATCAATATTTTTGAAATGAAGTTTAAATAGCTGTATGTTGAAATATGTTGAAAAAGTCAAAACTTGACACGGGGTGTACTTACTTTTTCACATGACTGTATATATATATATATATATATATATATATATATATATATATATATATATATATATATATATACGTATATATATATATACGTATATATATGCATATATATATATATATATATATTAATTTTATTATATTTATATGTATATATATATATATATATATATATATATATATTTATATATATAACCACCTTTAGAGGCCATTTTTCCCCGTAAAGCGGAGGTTGGCCTTTTTTCGGGAACCGTGGTTGTTGTTGTTTTTCGGTCCCCTATTTGAAGCAATGTTTTACAGCCAGATGCCCTTCCTGACGCCAACCCTTTTTGCCCTTCCTGACGCCAACCCTTTTTGCCGCCTTTAACGACAAACAGGGAATTACCAGTGAACTGGTACTCAATTAGCCGACCTCGGAAGGTATGACAGGCTGAGTCAACCCCCCTGGCGTTAATTCAGCGATCGACCGGGATTCAAACCCAGGATCCTTGGATATCCTAAGCCGGCACCCTAGCCGCTAGCCCAACACCATGGATTATATATATAATCCAGGGATTATATATATAATCCAGGGATTATATATATATATATATATATATATATATATATATATATATATATATATATATATATATATATATATATATATATATATATATATACTAGCGAGGTAGCCGTTCTGTGCATGGGTGGGGAGCCGAAGGCAAACAGGCAATGCAGAAACGGTGAATGCTAAACCATTGAACCAATTAATTCCACATTCCTGCGCCACATGTAGTCGAACATCCAGCATGGACAGTAGGTTCGTGAAGGACTTCCATGAAAAACGTACCTGTTTGAATGGTTCTATTCCCAGTTAATGGCGAATCTGGATACGGCGAATCCGTGGATGTCACAATTCGAAAGCAGATACCCTAACGTCATTTACTCATTAATTTGAAATCAATATCTCTCTTTTCATTCCAAACTTCAATCACAAATTTCATGGCATTAATATAAATGAATAAAAAACTTTCAGGTACGCTCGTGACATTAAGAAAGATTTGAACCCGTGCTGACATTACAGCCGGATATGGAACAGTTCCATACTGTTGGGAATTCAAAATCATAATTAATTGTATTCGCTCAATTCCAAACAGCATAATTGCAATCTTAAATTGATACTAAAACAAAATACTGTATCAAATGACGATTGTATTGAGATATTATGAAACCAGCTCAATATAATCAAGTGTTCACTTCCGGATTCAGGGCAAGTTCGTATTGAGTCAATTTCAAAATCATAATTTTATTGAGGGATTTATGAAACCTCCTCCCTACCTTGCAACATCTGCTGGGACTCAAAAACATTCAACAAGAGGTTTGGTGGGAATCGCCCAAAAACTGAGGGAATAGTTTGGGGACAGACAGATGGACAGACAGACACTCCTGTTTTATTATATATACATATACGTATATATATATATATATATATATATATATATATATATATATATATATATATATATATATATATATATATATATATATATATATATACATACATATATACACAAAGAATTAAGTTAAGCACCCCCCCCGTTTTTTTACAACCTCGCACATTACAAGTTTGTTGTCGTCAAAACAGTGTAATATACCCATGATATTGCTATATTTTCTGGAGAAGTGATATTATGGTCACATAAAAACGTAACAATCATGCCGTTTTCAATATTTTATTCTGAATAATTTAAGGTGAAATTTTTTGGGAATTTTAGGCATATTTTCACCTCAATTTAAGTATGGAGCTATAGGTCCATCACGGACAGTGTGGATGACGTTTATGTTTTCTAACGTACAGTCATTGTTCTGAGAAGACCTCTAGCGATCTTTGCGTCAATAACGTGTGTAGGACCCACGTGATCGGATCACTGACTCAACCCTACGTCTCATAGACCCTGTAAGCCGTCGTATGCGTTGCTGTGGCAGGTTGTTCCATTCCCGATGTAATGCACGTTCCAATTCATCCAGATTGGCTATTGGAGGGACCATCTTCTCAATTTGTCGTCCCAACATGTCCCAAACGTGCTCGAGGGGGTTCAGGTCAGGACTGTACGCAGGCCAGGGGATGGTTGTCACAGCACCTTGCTCCAGCAAGGCTCGGACGCGTCTCGCACGGTGAGGCCTGGCGTTGTCATCCATGAAGATGGGTCTGCTGGCGAGGGTGTGGTCATCGAAGTGCGGGATTACGGTGGTATTCAGGATTTCCGGACAACGCCAGGCCTCACCGTGCGAGACGCGTCCGAGCCTTGCTGGAGCAAGGTGCTGTGACAACCATCCCCTGGCCTGCGTACAGTCCTGACCTGAACCCCCTCGAGCACGTTTGGGACATGTTGGGACGACAAATTGCGAAGATGGTCCCTCCAATAGCCAATCTGGATGAATTGGAACGTGCATTACATCGGGAATGGAACAACCTGCCACAGCAACGCATACGACGGCTTACAGGGTCTATGAGACATAGGGTTGAGTCAGTGATCCGATCACGTGGGTCCTACACACGTTATTGCCGCAAAGATCGCTAGAGGTCTTCTCAGAAC
>NC_136267.1:67141312-67151312 GCF_964187855.1 Myxine glutinosa
GATTAAGATCCGACTAGAATAATTTTTAAGTGATTCTTCACCATTGGGAAATAGGGCCAAAAACGATACAACAACAACAACACAACGTGCATTTTAAAAGGCCATTTTCCCTGCTAGAGCAAGGGGTTAGCCTTGCGGTCCCCATGACAATCTTCTCCATTTTGCCCTATTTTCTGCATCTCTCCTGTTAACCCCCTTGCCTACATTTCTTCTTCCACCATCTTTAGCCAAGTCTTTCTCGGTCTTCCCCGTCCTCTACTTCCTTCTACATTCATTTCCATCACTCTTCTCAACCAGTCACTTTCATCCTTCCTCAACACATGACCAAACCATCTCAACCTGTTCCTCTTCACAGCATCAATCACAGGCAATATTCCCATCATCTTTCGCAATTCATCATTTGTCTTCCTCTCTCTCAACGATACTCCGCACATCCATCGAACCATTCGCATTTCCACCCTTTCCAACCTTCGTTGCTGCTCTACGTTCATTACCCATGTCTCACTCCCATAAATCATAACACTTCTCACACATGCAGCATACACCTTTCCCTTCAGCTTCAACGACACTCCCCTCCTCATCAGCACGCCACTCAGTTCCCGAAACTTGTTCCACGCACATCTCACTCTAGCAACCGTTGCCGAGTCTGATCCACCTTCTCCATTCAGCATGTCTCCGAGGTAGCAAAATGTTTTCACACCTTCCAGCTTCACGCCATCTCCAAGATCCAACTCAACATTTCCTCCATCTGCAGCTCCCTCTGTGCACACCTTACATTTGAATGTAGCTGCCACACTGGTTAATGACCCTCTCAGACCACTACATTTTTGATGAACCCACTCAGCGCACATTGTACATTGAATGGAGTTCACTCCGACACCATTCCTACACACAGCACAGGGCCACTCCCAGTTCTTTCCACCTCACCACATGCTTTACCACTTGCCATCACCTTCGTCTTTCCGATATTGACCTTCAGACCTTTTGTCTCCATACATTCCTTCCACTTGTTCAACTTTTCCTTCAGTCCATCCATACTTTCCGCAATCAACACCAGATCATCTGCATACAACAACTCCCACGGCAAACCCTCCTTTACGTTCTGAGCCAGCACCTCCATCACAGCTACAAATAGTAGTGGACTTAGTACCGACCCCTCATGCACTCCCACCTTCACCTCAAACTCACCACTGTTCCCGTCCTTCGTCCTTACAGCTGTGCGCGCTCTTTTGTACATTGCCATCACTACTCTGATCAACCATTCCTCCACTCCTAACTTCCTCAATGCCCATGTCAATACTTTGCGTGGTACCCTATCGAATGCTTTCTCCAGATCAACAAACCCAAGAAACAACTTCTTCCTCTTCTCCATGTACTTCTCCTGCAACTGCCTCACAATGAAAAGCGCATCTGTCGTTCCTCTTCCTGGCATCAATCCAAACTGCAATTTCGTCGATCTTCACTTTCTTCCTAATCCTCCTCTCCAACACCCTTTCCAATACCTTCATTCCATGCTCCAATAACTTTACCGCTCAGTACGAGCCACACTCCAGAGGGTCACCTTTCCCCTTGTATAGAGGGACGAGGGTACTCAGTTCCCAATCCACTGGAATGCGGCCTTCTTTCACCACCATATTACCGATCTCTGTCATTCTCTTCACACCCCAACTTCCTGCTGCCTTCAACATATCTCCCACAACTCCCGTCGGCCCTCCCCGCTTTTCTACTCTTCATTGCTTTTATCGCTTCCTCAACTTCCTTCTCAGTTATCTTCTCTGCCGGTCCTAAAACTGGGTTACTATCTATGTTGCCATCCCATTCATTCTCTGTATTCAACAGCATTTCCATATATCTTTTCCATCTTCCTTTTCCCTTTAATTCCATCTGGGTCGACAACGATTTGTCCCACTTCATCCTTCAAGCAACTCACCCCCATCACATCACACCTCTCTTTCGCTATCTGCTTTGCAATCCTGAATACTGCTCTCTGACCCTCTTCCGAATCCAAGCGTTCTCCGAACATTTTCCTCCATGCCTCCTGCGCCTTTGCTACCACTTTCTTTGCAGCCTTCTTGGCTGCCTTATAAATTTCATGCTCTGCTGTTCTGCTCCCGTACCCTTCGCCTTCTGCCACTCCTTGAACTTCTTCCTCTTCTCGTCAATGCTCTTTCCAACTTCATCATCCCACTACCATGTTTCCGAGTGCCTCGGTGGTCCTTTTGTCCATCCACATACCTCACCAACGGCTCCCAACAGACTAGCTTTCATTGACATCCAACCACTTTCAAGCTCAACCACATCATCCTCTACCCTACTCAGCCTCTCTTTTAATGCCTCCCTTACTGTCACCTCTTTCAACCTCCACACCTTCATTCTCAGTTGGTACTTCACCCGCCGAGCTCTCCTCGCACCTTTCACCCTTATGTCGCAGACAACCAAGTGGTGCTGTGAAACAGCCTCCTCCCCCGGGATCACCTTTGTGTCCCGGAGGTGCCCCATATCTCGCCTACGCACCATCAGATAGTCAACGGTTGTCGTGGACCCACCTGACGTGTATGTAACAAGCTTATTATCCTCTTTCTGGAACTGAGTATTACAAATCAACAAATAAGCTCCATCAGCAAACTCCAAAATCCTTTCACCTTCTCCATTTCTCACACCATATCCGTAACCCCCATGAGCTCCCTCAAAACCATCCATACTCCTTCCCACATGTCCATTTAGGTCTCCTACTACCACAACACCTTCCTCATCTTTCACGTTTTCCATCAGCTTCTCTATCGCACACCAGAACCTGTCCTTCTCTTCATCGCTTCGACCAACCTGCGGAGCATATCCCGAGATGACGTTCACCAAGAGCTTTCCAATCATCATTTTCACCATCATCAACCTATCACTCACTCTAGTCACACTCACCACACTGTCTACAAACTCCTCAGAAAACAGGACACCAACACCATTCACGCCCTCCAGGCACCCTTGCCACATAAACTTGTATTTCTGTCCCTGCCTACCCTTCACCATTCTCACACCACTTCCCTTCCATCTTGTCTCTTGCACACAGCATATGTCCACTCTTCTTCTGACCAATACTTCCACCGCTTCTCCTGATCTCCCTGTCATTGTCCCTACATTCCATGTCCCAAACCTCAGAAACCGATCTCCACTTCGGGCTGTACCCTGCCCATATGTAGTTGTAATTGTCATGGTTCTCTTTTTGAGGCAATGTTTTTATGGCCGGATGCCCTTCCTGACGCCAATGGGCCAAAAATGATACATAGCAGGATATCTCAAAAAAAAAGTTATGGATGGATTTGGACGAAACTTGTTGGACAGGTTGGTGTGTGACAAGGAAGAATCGATTCCATTTTGGTGAAGATCCGGATCCAGCTATTCGAAAATTTTAAGTGATTCTTTACCATTGAGTGATATGGCCAACCAGGCGGAGGCATGTTCTCTACTGAGTGCCGTTCTCGTTCATGTTGTGCATCAGATGTTCGATTTGGAGCGAGAGTTGGCCGTTTTCTCAAAACATTATATATTTGTTCGTAAATGCAAATGACTTGGCTCTTTAACATGTCAATGTCTTGTCCTGATTTTCAGAAGGACAAAAAGGTAGTTCTGCCCCAACGAGCCTGTAGCCATACTTCACCTTCTATAATACTAGCCGAAAGCACCCGGCGTTGCCCGGGTTCTTTTCGAATGAATTTACTACTATAATTCAGCTTTTACTCGTGGCCGTAGCACGTAGCAGATTCACTACTATAATTTAGCCAGCTTTTAATTGTAAAATGAGCCCAGCTCGGCCGAGGTGGGTCTCGACCGGCCTCGCCACCTAGCCTATAACCTTCCCGGGGCCCGTCCCGACATTTTTGGTTCTTTTTGAATGCATTTACTACCATAATTCAGCTTTTACTCTCGGCCGTAGAAGATTGACTACTATAATTTAGCTCAGCTTTTAATTGCGAAATGGGCCCAGCCCGGCCGAAGCGGCCCAGGCCGGCCTCGCCACCTAGCATATAACCTTCCCAGGGCACGTCCCGACATTTTGCGTTCTTTTTGAATAAATGTACTACTATAATTCAGCTTTTACTCACGGCCGTAGAAGATTGACTACTATAATTCAGCTCAGCTTTTAATTGTGAAATGAGCCCAGCTCGGCCGAGGTGAGCCTCGACCGGCCTCGCCACCTCGCCTAAAACCTTCCCCGGGCCCGTCCCGACATTTTTGGTTCTTTTTGAATGAATTTACTACTATAATTCAGCTTTTACTTGTGGCCATAGAAGATTGACTACTATAATTCAGCTCAGCTTTTAATTGTGAAATGAGCCCAGCTTGGCCGAGGTGGGCCTCGACTGGCCTCGCCACCTAGCCTATAAACTTCCCGGGGCCCGTCCCAACATTTTTTGTATTCCCCCTCCCTCCTAAACTACCCCCTCAACCCTCCCCTCCAAGACTCCCCCTCGCCCCTCCCCTCCTAGACTCCTCCCTCACCCCTCCCCTCCAAATCTCCCCAATATCCCATCCCTTTCAAATCCCTCCCCTTGTCCCTTCCCTCCTAAACTCCCCCCTCGCCCCTCCCCTTCAAATCTCCCCACCCTCATTTCTTCTCAATTTCCCCCCTCTTACTCCCCCTCCTCAAAGCGTCCTCCCCGCTTCTTCCCCCTTCCAACTCTCACCTCCATCTCCCCCTTAACCTTCTGCCTCGCTCTTACCCCTCCTCAAATAACACCGCATTGTGCCTCACCCAATCACCATCAAACTTTTTGTCCGCCCCATCCTTCCCTTTCTCCGAGCTATTCTGAAATCTCTGACACACCTTCAACAGCTCTCCCTACCTCTTCCACCTCTTCCACATCGTACCCTACCCCTCCTCCCCCCTGTTCTGTATCCGATGCTCCCCCTTCCTCTTCATTAACGGTATGGACCTCAAACATCCGGGGCCTTCGTTCAAACTTGAACTTTTTGTTCAAACAAAAAGTGTGACATTGCCTCAAAAAGAGAACCATGACAATTACAACGGCATATGGGCAGGGTACAGCCCGAAGTGGAGATCGGTTTCTGAGGTTTGGGACATGGAATGTAGGGACAATGACAGGGAGATCAGGAGAAGTGGTGGAAGTATTGGTCAGAAGAAGAGTGGACATATGTTGTGTGCAAGAGACGAGATGGAAGGGAAGTGGTGTGAGAATGGTGAAGGGTAGGCAGGGACAGAAATACAAGTTTATGTGGCAAGGGTGCCTGGAGGGCGTGAATGGTGTTGGTGTCCTGTTTTCTGAGGAGTTTGTAGACAGTGTGGTGAGTGTGACTAGAGTGAGTGATAGGTTGATGATGGTGAAAATGATGATTGGAAAGCTCTTGGTGAACATCATCTCGGGATATGCTCCGCAGGTTGGTCGGAGCGATGAAGAGAAGGACAGGTTCTGGTGTGCGATAGAGAAGCTGATGGAAAATGTGAAAGATGAGGAAGTTGTTGTGGTAGGAGGAGACCTAAATGGACATGTGGGAAGGAGTATGGATGGTTTTGACGAAGTTCATGGGGGTTACGGATATGGTGTGAGAAATGGAGAAGGTGAAAGGATTTTGGAGTTTGCTGATGGAGCTGACTTGTTGATTTGTAATACTCAGTTCCAGAAAGAGGATAATAAGCTTGTTACATCCACGTCAGGTGGGTCGAAGACAACCGTTGACTACCTGATGGTGCGTAGGCGAGATAGGGGGCACCTCCGGGACACAAAGGGGATCCCGGGGGAGGAGGCTGTTTCACAGCACCACTTGGTTGTCTGCGACATAAGGGTGAAAGGTGCGAGGAGAGCTCGGCGGGTGAAGTACCAACCGAGAATGAAGGTGTGGAGGTTGAAAGAGGTGACAGTAAGGGAGGCATTAAAAGAGAGGCTGAGTAGGGTAGAGGATGATGTGGTTGAGCTTGAAAGTGGTTGGATGTCAATGAAAGCTGGTCTGTTGGGAGCCGTTGGTGAGGTATGTGGATGGACAAAAGGACCACCGAGGCACTCGGAAACATGGTGGTGGGATGATGAATTTGGAAAGAGCATTGACGAGAAGAGGAAGAGGTTCAAGGAGTGGCAGAAGGCGAAGGGTATGGGAGCAGAAACAGCAGAGCATGAAAGTTATAAGGCAGCCAGGAAGGCTGTAAAGAAAGAGGTAGCAAAGGCGCAGGAGGCATGTAGGAAAATGTTTGGAGAACGCTTGGATTCGGAAGAGGGTCAGAAAGCAGTATTCAGGATTGCGAAGCAGATAGCGAAAGAGAGGTGTGATGTGATGGGGGTGAGTTGCTTGAAGGATGAAGTGGGACAAATCGTTGTCGACCCAGATGGAATTAAAGGAAGATGGAAAAGATATATGGAAATGCTGTTGAATACAGAGAATGAATGGGATGGCAACATAGAGAGTAACCCAGTTTTAGGACCGGCGGAGAAGATAACTGAGAAGGAAGTTGAGGAAGCGATAAAAGCAATGAAGAGTAGAAAAGCGGGAGGGCGGACGGGAGTTGTGGGAGATATGTTGAAGGCAGCAGGAAGTTGGGGTGTGAAGGGAATGACAGAGATCTGTAATCTGGCGGTGAAAGAAGGCCGCATTCCAGTGGATTGGGAACTGAGTACCCTCGTCCCTCTATACAAGGGGAAAGGCGACCCTCTGGATTGTGGCTCGTTCTGAGCGATAAAGTTATTGGAGCATGGAATGAAGGTATTGGAAAGGGTGTTGGAGAGGACGATAAGGAAGAAAGTGAAGATCGACGAAATGCAGTTTGGATTTATGCCAGGAAGAGGAACGACAGACGCGCTTTTCATTGTGAGGCAGTTTTTTTTTTTTTTT
The DNA here is from genome assembly GCF_964187855.1 of Myxine glutinosa. NCBI lineage: Eukaryota > Metazoa > Chordata > Myxini > Myxiniformes > Myxinidae > Myxine > Myxine glutinosa. The sequence goes on from NC_136267.1 coordinate 67,148,147, forward strand.
TTTTTTTTTTTGTATACTGAATCGAGGCTCGTGAAAGAGCTGACAAAAGGAAGAAGTTGCAGCAGAAGTACATGGAGAAGAGGAAGAAGTTGTTTCTTGGGTTTGTTGATCTGCAGAAAGCATTCGATAGGGTTCCACGCAAAGTATTGACATGGGCATTGAGGAAGTTAGGAGTGGAGGAATGGTTGATCAGAGTAGTGATGGCAATGTACAAATGAGCACGCACAGCTGTAAGGATGAAGGACGGGAACAGTGGCGAGTTTGAGGTGAAGGTGGGAGTGCATCAGGGGTCGGTACTAAGTCCACTACTATTTGTAGCTGTGATGGAGGTGCTGGCTCAGAACGTAAAGGAGGGTTTGCCGTGGGAGTTGTTGTATGCAGATGATCTGGTGTTGATTGCGGAAAGTATGGATGGACTGAACGAAAAGATGAACAAGTGGAAGGAATGTATGGAGACAAAAGGTCTGAAGGTGAATATCGGAAAGACGAAGGTGATGGCAAGTGGTAAAGCATGTGGTGAGGTGGAAAGAACTGGGAAGTGGCCCTGTGCTGTGTGTAGCAAGGGTGTCGGAGTGAACTCCATTCAATGTACAATGTGCGCTGAGTGGGTTCATCAAAAATGTAGTGGTCTGAGAGGGTCATTAACCAGTGTGGCAGCTACATTCAAATGTAAGGTGTGCACAGAGGGAGCTGCAGATGGAGGAAATGTTGAGTTGGATCTTGGAGACGGCGTGAAGCTGGAAGGTGTGAAAACATTTTGCTACCTCGGAGACATGCTGAATGGAGAAGGTGGATCAGACTCGGCAACGGTTGCTAGAGTGAGATGTGCATGGAAGAAGTTTCTGGAACTGAGTGGCGTGCTGATGATGAGGGGAGTGTCGTTGAAGCTGAAGGGAAAGGTGTATGCTGCATGTGTGAGAAGTGTTATGATTTATGGGAGCGAGACATGGGTAATGAACGTAGAGCAGCAACGAAGGTTGGAAAGGGTGGAAATGCGAATGGTTCGACGGATGTGTAGAGTATCGTTGTGAGAGAGGAAGACAAATGATGAATTGCGAAAGATGATGGGAATAGAGCCTGTGATTGATGCTGTGAAGAGGAACAGGTTGAGATGGTTTGGTCATATATTGAGGAAGGATGAAAGTGACTGGTTGAGAAGAGTGATGGAAATGAATGTAGAAGGAAGTAGAGGACGGGGAAGACCGAGAAAGACTTGGCTAAAGATGGTGGAAGAAGAAATGCGGGCAAGGGGGTTAACAAGGAGAGATGCAGAAAATAGGGCAAAATGGAGAAGATTGTCATGGGGACCGCAAGGCTAACCCCCACTCTAGTGGGGAAAATGGCCTTTAAAATGCATGTTGTTGTTGTTGTTGTCTAGTGCGGATGGTGCCAGCATGAATGATGCACCGAGTGATAATGATACAAGCAGCGTGACTTCATTCACTGCAAGCAGGGGATGGTTCCATCGTTTCAAGGAGCAGTACTGTCTCAAAAATGTGAAGCTCTCAGGGGAGCATGCCTCTGCAGACCACGAGGCGGCAAAAGTGTTCCCTGCTCAAATCGCGAGGGTGATCAAAGAGAAGGGCTACCTCCCAGAGCAGGTGTTCAACGCTGACACGACTAGCCTCTTCTGGAAAAAGATTGCCCACGAGAGCTTGCATCTCGAAGTATTGGATGAGGGATGAGGGATTGGATGAGGGAGTATTGGATGAGGATGAGGGAGTATTGTATTGGATGAGGGAGGTGGTGTTGGGCGGCAGATGTTCACCTCAATGTTCAAGTGAGCCACGTCCATGTTCACGGGGTGGCCAGGAGCATTGTTCAGGAGCAAGAAAACCTTGAATGCAAGGTTTTTGTCCAACACGTACCTTTCCACCTGAGGGAAAAAACAATTATGGAACCAGTCCAGGAGATTGCTGCCATCACTTTCCTGTTAGCTTTCCTGTTAGCCCTCCAAAGCATGGGCAGAATTTGTTTGTTCTTGCCCTTGAGAGCACACGGGTTCAGGGAATGGTACAACATCGTGGGTTTCAGCATGAAGTCCCCATTTTGCGTTTGCAGACAGACATTCCGACAGACAGACAGACAGCCTTGAATCCCGATGCTGTCTCCTCGTGCCTTCGATACGGTCTGGCACCCAGCTCTGTTCACCAAACTCACCTCCTGTGGTATTCAGGGAAATCTCCACTCATGGCTTGCGGATTTCCTCTCTGGTCGTAGGCAACGTGTGGCCCTGAATGGATTTCTCTCATCTCCCCTTCCTGTTCTGGCTGGAGTTCCCCAAGGTAGTGTTCTGGGCCCTGTGCTATTTCTGGTCTTCATCAATGACCTCTCCGACTCTCTGGAAAATCCTCTCTATCTCTTTGCTGATGACTCCACTATCTGCCACTCCATTCCTCATCCGTCAGATCGGCAGTCTGCAGCCTCCTCATTCTCTGCAGACCTGGACAAAATCACAGACTGGTCAAACAAGTGGAACATGTCTTTCAATCCTGACAAATCTCACACTCTTACAATGTCTCTCCGAAAGGACCGACTGGACAACCCTCCCATCTACTTTCTCAACAATCCTCTCCAAGAAGTTCTGTCGCTCAAGCTTTTGGGTCTCACTATCTGCCATGATCTTTCTTGGGAAAACCACATTTCCAAGCTGGCCTCCAAAGCCAGTCGCCGACTGGGCATCCTCCGTCGTGCGAAGTCCTTCTTTGGCACACCTGAGCTCCTCACCACATAGAAGGCTTTCGCAGCTCCGCAGCTCAATGGAATACTGTTCCCCCCTCTGGGCTGGTGCTCCTGCCTCACACCTTGCTCGGCTTCACGCTGTTGAGGCCAAAGCTTTCAGAATCATTGGGATCTCCTGCGATGTAGTCAACTCCGAGGGCCTTTCACTCACTCACCGCAGGCATGTTGGTGGTCTTTCTGTCTTCTACCGACTCCTCTCCGGCCTTGCTCCCCCAGCTCTCTCTGTGCTCTGTCCCCCCAATATTCCTTCAGGTCGCACAAGATCTGCCTGCAACCCTCTTATGGTTAAACTGCCAAAGTCTAGGCTCTCTGCTCACCTTCACTCTTTCATTCCCCTTTTCTCCCGCCTCTGGAACAAACTCCCCCACTCCCTTCAATCCCACTCCTCCCTCCAGGTCTTTAAAACAGCTGTTCACCACCATCT